>NW_025725931.1:0-274158 GCF_021461395.2 Schistocerca americana | reverse complement strand
CAGAATTGTGGAGGTGCGAACTCTGCCTGCAGTATGTTCCCGTAACCCTCCTGGCCTCAATTTTTGTTAGTCATTGTCATTACCTATCTAGCCCCATCCCTGTTCCCATTCCAGCACTATACAGCCCTCTATTCCATCAACGTACCCAGTGTTTCTACTTTTTTTCCTTTACCCCCCCCCCTCCGTCTAACCTCCTGATTGCACCTAGCTGCCCTACCCTCTCACCACCTCATCCCTGAACGCACACACTGGCAGCACTTCCCTGCCCCCCCCCCCCCTGCTATTCCTCCCCATCCCCACCCGAGCCACCACCTTGCCTTCCACCCACTTGTCTCCCCCATCATGTGCTGCGGCTCGTAGTCTGGCTTCAACTACCAGAGACTGTGGTCGTGTGTGTATGAGTTTTGTTTGCGTAACTGTGTGTTTTCATTTTCTTTTTTTTTAAAAAAAAAGCCTTGTTGACCGAGAGCTCATTTCGTGATAGTCTTTTTGTTGTGCCTATAGGCAACTCAGGGCCTCCACTATATGGTGAGTAGCAACTATCCTGTCTGTAATATTGTAATGTGCATTGCATCATCAAGACATATGCATTTTGATTTTTATTCCCAAAGAGAGAACCGTGTTAATTAGCTTAGTAAACTTTTACATAAATTCTGGCACATTGTCTCCTTTTCTCACAGAAAAGGGCAGTATATTAAAACTGATGAATTTTAACATAAAACATGCCAAATGTGAATACTGCGTAATTCTGAAGAAATGGCGGACTCAAATACAAGCAATGTAAGCAATTCTTTCATCCAGTACTGCAAAACAAAAGTGTATATAAGCGTATAAGAAAATTGAAAACTAGATCAGCAATCAATTTTTTGCTGTGATATACTTCGTTAAACAGTTTGGCTGCATCTTAACTAAATAAAGATATTTCGTTTTCCACTGGATGTGTGAATATTATTTCAATTTCATCCAGATTAACGTATTACCAAACTACAGAAATCCCTCTTATTCAACTCCAGCACTTACCTTGCAACTGTACCAAACAAGCTTAATGGAATGCAAGCTTCAGATTTAATGTGTCAATCACACTTTAGGGTTGGAAAACATGGTAACTACACTAAACAAAGAAGGAAAAAAATTTTAACAATCTTGCTTTCTTCTCTACACAACACTGTTTTGCAGCATCAATCTAGTAGCAAATGCTAAATGTTAGTACTCTGAATGCAATGCAAGTATGTGTGTATTCATTTTTACGGCAACAGGAAAAAATATCAAATTTTTAAATGTTTAGGAATTTTGTTCTCATTCTTACCATAATCTATAAACTTAAACACATCAATGTCATTCCCATTTCAGAGGATAATTTTCATTTTCTGCTTATACATGATGAAACAACTTCTCACCCTCAGTGGCCACATTAATTAGGTTTTGTAATCTGGAGAGCAACTCCTGTAATAAAAAGAATAATTCATTACTGTGCAGGAGCGACGCTAAAAACACCCATTAACTTCAAAGCTGTCCTCCATTGGATGGCAATCGAGCATAAAAAAAAGTTACTGAGTTGTTTTCTTCTATACACAATACTGTTATACGGCATTAATACAGAACAAATAAATACTTTAATATTACGAACGCATTACAAAAATACTGTCCATTCAAATTTTAAAATATAAATAAAGAGCAAATTTAAAGCTGACAATACCTCTTTATGTTTCAATTTAGCTTCTAGCTGTTTTATATGTTCTCTCTGGATTCTCTCAACTTCTTTAAATTTATGAAGTTGAATGTTGAGAAAATTTTTGAACGGCTGCAGAGTTTCTAATTGTGTTCTAGCGAAGGTTTCAACTGTTACTCTGTTTCTCTGGGCCTGAAATTATTTAAAAAAAATTAATAAAAATACATATTCTGAAAATATTAACCATGAAACCTAGATCCATCTTCACTGGCCCCTCCAAATTGACAGGTATATTCAAAGAAATTTTGGGTTTGCAGACTGTGACCATTAACAACACTCCAGGATATTTCAGTTTGACACCTGCCAGTCATCTGTAGGTGAGTCGTTCAAGGCTGATGAAGAATTGTCCCATTACGAATTCATTAGTGTAATTCATGTGTTCTACATGGGCTTTAAGATTGTGGTAACAGAAGACCTAGTGGAACTGCTGAACTTTGTTGCTGCTCACGATGGCCATCAGTATGCTATATTGTCTCTGATTACAGCAAATCGTGGAAATGATGGGGTCCCCAGTTGGTAGCCACTATCACAGTTCATCAGATTTTTTTGTCATGTGAATTTCCATGGATTCTTTAGTAATGGAGTCCCAAAAACTTACTCCATTGAATGTCCGGTAAAGGTACAATGAATGCTCAGCTGCAAAAGACGAATGCTTCATTGACATTCAGTGCAGAGTGTGCGTGTGCGCATGCATCCAGGCGCGTGTTTTCTGACAAAGGTTTTGGTCAAAAGCTAATTGTGTAGCAGTCTTAATTGTCCCTGTCTCCAACTCAATGTGTCATCTTTTCACTCTGTGAAATCCACAATTTCACATATCCAAAAATCTAAAGCAAGTTGCCAATCTTTGCATCACTTTGAAATATTTTCAAGATCTGATTGCATATTTGCACAGCTTCTTTCAGAAGTTATTTCATTACACATGGTTGCATCACCTGTGTCAAGTCTGAGGCTCCTGTTGATGCTGTCTGAAAGGTCACTAGTATACAACATGATCAGCAAGGATCCCCAACACACTTCCCTGGGACACACCCGAAGAACTTTTACATCTGTCAGTGATCACCATCCAAGACTTGCTGGATACTCCTTACCAAAAAAATCTATAATTCAGTCACAAATTTCATTTGATACCCCCATACAATCTTACTTTTGATAATAAGTGTAGAAATGGTACAGAGTCAAATGCTTTTCAAAATCGAGGCAAGCATGCATCTGTCTTACTACTTTGATCCAAAGCTTTCAAGCAAAATAGGTCCCAAGACTATACAACAAATCAAGGTCAAGCATATTGGATGGAAGTTTTGTGGATGATTTTTACTACCCTTCTAGTTGGTAGGTGTGATACGTGCTTTCTTCCATCTACTAGACATGGTTTTCTGAGAGATCTATTGTAGTTAAAAGAGGAACTAACTCTGCTGCAAATTCAGTACAGCTATTCCATTTGGCCCTGGAGCTTTGCTCAATTTTAACAATTTCAGTTGTTTCTCAAAATCACCAACACATCTATTTCACTCACCTTTTCAGTAGAAAGAGAATTACATTGGGATAAATCTCCTGGGTGCTCCTTTTGAGAACAGAGTTAAGCATTTCTGCTTTTGCTTTGCTACCCAAAATTTCATTTCCCGTCTCGTCTGTGCCACAAACAGCCTTTACATATAACCAGAATTACCTTTGGATTTTGTGAAAGATCATCCAACAATATTCTGCTTAAGTAGTCACCCCAAATAAAATCTGCAAGTATTTGTGAATCACTTTAAATGACACACCGAACTATACAACTACCACAGCACTAGTTTCATTGTTGTATTACTTGGATGGTGTGATGGTTTGTTTTGGAATTTGTACACTAAAAATCGCAGGAATGAGTATCAAAACCATTAAATATTACCTACTGGTGTATTAAAATAGAACAGAGACTAAAAAGAATAAAAACATTTGAGAGCGTGCACATACAAATTAGTTTTATAGAGTTATATAACTGTTACATAAAATTATTATTACATATATGGCAGTTTAACAAACACAGTAAATTATATTTTTAGATACATCTGGCAAACTGACAATAATAGTAATAAAAGACAACAAACCAGCTACCCTTGAGAAACTTCCTACCTCTCCACATCAGAGAAGCCTTAAAATAAATAAAAATTAAAAACGAAAGGGCTTGTTTATTCCATTATCAGCTAGACTAGAAGTTAATATTCCCAGATATAACAATGACTTCATTATAAAAAAATGAAACATCTGTTCTCCAAACGTTCTGAAAAGGAAAGTTGCTACTCACAATATAGCAGACGCTGAGTCGCAGATAAGCACAACAAAAAGAATGTCACACATAAAGCTTTTGGCCCATAATGCCTTCGTCAAAAATAAACAACACACACTCGCCTGCAGTCTTAGGCAACTGTAGCCACACTGCGATGGGAGGGGTGACTGGGTGGGGTAAGGAGAAGGCTGTGGCAGGGAGGGAAAAGGATGATAGGATAGAGGCTGCGGACAGTGCAGTGCTGCTCGGGAGTGTGCAGGGATGAGGTGAAGAGAGGATAGGGCAGCTACGTGTAGTCATAAGGTTAGATGGAGGACCGAGGAGGGGGGAGGGTAGTGGTAGCGGAAAACAAGAGAAGTAAAAAAACTGGTTGCGATGGTGGAATGAGGCCTGTATAGTGTTGGAACGGGAACAGAGAGGTTGGATGAGTGATGTCAATAACTAACGAAGGTTGTGGCCAGGAGGGTTAGGGGAATGCAGGATATATTGCAGGGAAAGTTCCCACCTGCGCAATTCAGAAAAGCTGGTGTTGGTGGGAAGGATCCATATGGCACAGGCTTTGAAACAGTCACTGAAATGAAAGATGTTATGTTTGGCAGTGTGATCAGCAACACCATTCATGGGGACAGACAGCCTGTTAGTTGTCATGCCCACGTACAATGCAACACAGTGGTTGTACCTTAGCTTGTAGACCACATGACTGGTTTCACAGGTAGTCCTGCCTTTAATGGGATAGGAAAATTTGTGTCCAGACTGGAGCAGGTGGTGGTGGTGGTGGTGGTGGTGGTGGGAGGATGTATGGGGCAGGTCTTGCATCTAAGTCTATTACAGGAGAATGAACCATGAGGTTGGGGTTGGGTGCAGGGGTTTTGTGGGGTTGGACAAGTAGAATGTGTAGGTTTGGTGGATGGCGGAACACCACTGCGGGAGAGGTGGGTTGGATAGTGGGCAGGACATTTCTCATTTCAGGGCATGACGAGAGAAAGTCAAAACCCTAGCAGAGAACGTAATTCAGTTGCTTCAAACCTGAGTGGTACACAGTTACAAGGGGAATGCTGCTCTGTGGCCAGACGGTGGGGCTTTGGGAGGTGATGGGAGACTGGGAAGGTAAGGCACGAGAGATCTGTTTTTGTAAAAGGTGGGGAAGGGGTCAGTGGATGCTTCAGTGAGGCCCTTGTATATTTCGAGAGGGACTGCTCGACATTGCAGATGTGATGACCATGGGGACTAGGCTGTAGGGGAGTGATTTTATGGTATGGAACGAATGACAACTCCAGAAGTGGAGGTATTGCTGGTAGTTAGTAGGTTTGATATGGACAGAGGTACTGATGAAGCTATCTTTGAGGTGGAGGTCAACATCTAGGAAGGTGGCTTGTTGGGTTGAGTAGGACCATGTGAAGCAAATGGGGACAAATTGAGGTTCTGGAGGAATGTGGATAGGATGTCCTCACCCTCGATCCAAATTGCAAAGACGTCATCAATGAATCTGAATCACGTGAAGGGTTTAGGATTGAGTGTATATAGAAAGGATTCCTCTAGATGGCCCATGAATAGGTTAGCATAAGATGATGCCATGTGGATGCCCATAGCATTAGCATAGGCAATCATTTCAGAGGAGAAGTACAGTAGTTGTGGGTGAGGATACAGTCGGTCATGGCAACTGGTAAGGAACTTGTTGGTTTGGAATCCATCAAGCATTGGGAAATGTAGTGTTCAATAGTGGTAGGCCATGAGCATTACAGATGTTAGTGTGAAGGGAGGTGCAGCAATAATGATGTGCAGGGCACTGTGTGGCAAAGGGATAGGAACTGTGGAGAGTCAGTGTAGGAAATGGCTGGTATCTTTTATATAGGAGGGTAGGTTCTGGGTAATAGGTTGAAGGTGTTTGTGTACGAGAGCAGAGATTCTCAATGGGGGCACAGTAACAGGCCACAATGGGGCTTTCTGAGTGGTAAGGTTTATGGACTTTAGGAAGCTTGTAGAATGTAGGAGTGCAGGGAATGGTAGGGGTGTGTAGAGATCTGGAATCTGGGGAGAGGTTCAGGGATGGGCCTAAGAATTTGAGTAGTGACTAGAGATCCCTCTGGATTACTGGAATGATGTCACTGTGGCAAGGTTTTTAGGTGGAGGTATCTGACAGCTGTCCTCCTGCCAGATAATCCTTGTGGTTCAAATCAACAGTTGTGGAACCTTTGTCTGCAGGTACAATTATAAGGTCAGGATCAGTTTTTAGATGATGGACTGCAGATCTTTCTGCGGATGTAAGGTTAGTTGCAGGTTGAGGGATCTGGGGAATGATAGTGAGGCAAGGTTCAAGGTTAAGAAATTCTGGAAAGTTAACAGGTGGTGATTTGGGGGCAGTGGGGGTGGATCACGGTTGGATGGAGGAGTGAACTGAATTAGGCAGGGTTCAACATTGGCCTTTGATTGAGTCTGATTGGTAGAGTTGGTGGCGAAAAAGTGTTTCCACTGATGGGACCGGGGGAAGGTTGGATGGAGAAGGGACCAAACTAGGCAGTGATCAGTCCCTGCAACCTTAGATTAACTAAAACCGATAAAATCCCACATCATGAAGGATAGCCCTGAGCAGGGGCAGATATGGTCCACTGCGTGCAAGATGGCTACCAATTCTGCAGTAAAAACACCACAGCCATCTGGCAAGGAACAAAGTTCTGTGTGTCGCAGTTAGGTGTAAGCAAAACCAGTGCGACCAGCAACCATGGAGCCATCAGTAAAGATCATAGAACACTTCTGAACCCTGAAAAATTCTGAGGAGACAGGAGAACTGGTGGCAAAGAGCCATTGGAGGGACAGAATCCTTTGAATCGATTGAGAGATCAAGACAGAGCTGTGACCGAGAAGAACACCATGGAGGGGTATGTGCATGAGCGGAGAAGAGTGGCGGTAAAGGCAGTTGCTGGAGCTCAGAAAAGAGCGGCTGAATGCGGGCAGCCATGGTGAGCCCACATCGTGGTCGCCGCTGTGGCAGGGTGATCTTCATGTCTGGATAAACGATACCATATTTAGGTGCTTTGGGGTGCAGCAAATGCGGAGCGCATTAGATATGAACTGTTGCTCGCGTGAAACTTGCAGTGGGGGAATCCCTGCCTCTGCGAGAAGGCTAAGTACGGGGCTAGTCTGGAAGGCACCAGTCGCAAGTCACACCCCACAGTGGTGGATGGGGTCTAATATCTGCAGTGTCGAAGATGACGCAGAACCATAGACAGGACTTCCACAGTCTAAACGAGACTGGACCAACGCTTGATACAACTGCAGGAGAACGGAGCGGTCTGCACCCTAGGACGTATTGCACAGACACCTAAGAACATTGAGATGGGACCAATACGTCCTCTTCAGCTGGCAAAGATGAGGGAGCCATGTCAACTGGGCATCGAAGACAAGACCCAAGAAGTGATTGTCCACCACCTCGAGGGGCTGGCCATCAAGGAACAGTTCCGGATGAGGGTGGACTGTACGGCAATGGCAGAAATGCGTGATGTGTCTTGGCCGCCAAAAACTGAAAGCCATGGGGGAGAGCCCTGAGCGCGCCCGACAGATTGCTCCTGTAGACAGCGTTCTGCAGCGCCCATTACGGAGGAGGCAAGGTAGATACAAAAATTGTCAGCATACAAAGAGGGGGACACTGTTGGCCCAACAGCTGTCACCAGACCATTAAAGGCTATGAGAAAGAGAGGAACGCTCAGCACAGAACCCTGTGGAACCCCATTTTCTTGCCGATGGGGAGAGCTGTAGGAGGAGCCAACTTCGACTCAAAAAGAGCAACAAGAAAGGGAGTTACGGATAAAAACGGGCAGAGCACCACGAAGGTCTCATACATGAAGGGTGGTGAGGATGTGGTGTCGCCAGGTGGTGTCATAGGCTTTACGCAGGTCAAAGAAGCCTGCAAGGACGTGTTGCCGATGGGCAAATGCCAACCGGACAGCAGACTCCAGGTGGACCAAGCTATCCACCGTAGAGCGGCCACAGCGAAAACCACTTTGAGTCGAGACAAAAGGTCGTGGGATTCAAGGATCCAAATCAGCCACCAACTCCATGAGTTCAAGGAGCTTGCAGAGGGTTGTAGTAAGGCTAATTGGATGGTAGCTATCCAACTGAAGAGGCAGCTTCCCTGTCTTCAACACCAGAACAACAATGCTTTCCTGCCACTGGGTAGGAGAGACTCCCTCACTCCACACACAGTCGAAAAGGGGCAGTATATGATGGTGGCCAGCCACTGATAAGTGTTGGAGCATTTGGTTATGTATCCAATCCGGTCCAGGAGCTGTGTCAAGACAAAGGGCGAGGGCGCTGGCAAATTCCCATTCACTGAATGGGGCATTATATGGCTCCGAGCAGCGAGAAACAAAAGACAAATGCAGTTGTTCTGAACACTCTTTCAGGAGAAGGAATGTAGACGGATACTGAGCCAATGCCGAACCTTGAGTAAAGTGTAGAGCGAAATTTTCTGCTACAAAGTCTGGATTGGTAAGGACAACACCATGCACAGATATTCCAGCAACCCCGGTGGGAGGATGTGGTCAAAAATTCGCCTGAGTTTCACCCATGCTTGTGAAGAGGGGGTGTGGGGTCCAATGGCAGCTACACAACGTTCCCAGCACATCCGTTTCTTAAATTTGGTTAGGTAGCAGTATAAGGGTGCCACTTGAAGTGTTGAAGAGCACAGTGGCGGTCTTTTATGGCTGCAGCAATTTCTGTAGTCCACCAAGGGACCATCTTCACCGGGGGGGAACCTGAAGAAGAAGGGATTGCTGAAACAGCTGCTGAAAGGATGGCGGCAGTTAAAGCCTGAGTAGATTCATCAACACTGTCGTGTGGCAATACGGGGGGGATGGGAGCAGAGGAGAAGGCACCTCAATCAGCCTTAGATACGGCCCACCTGGGAGGGTGATTGAGCGAGAGGCACTGAACGAAGGTCAAAACAATCGGGTAATGGTCGCTGACACATAAGTCACCGTGGACACCCCACTGAATGGAGGGAAGAAGGCTGGGATTGCAGATGGAGAGGTCAATGGTTGAGAAAGTGCCATGTGCAACACGAAAGTGTGTGGGAGCGTCTGTGTTTAGTAAACAGAGGTCAAGCCCTGCCAGAACAGCTTCCATTGTCCTGCCCAGGGAAGTAGTCACATGATTACTCCAAAGACAGTTGTGGGCATTAAAGTCCCCTAATAACAGGAAGGGAGTTGTTGAAGGGTGGTGAGGGCATGGGATGTGGGCGGCCTGTCAGGTGGGAGGCAGAGATTGTTACTGTTGTGGTCTTCAGTCCTGAGACTGGTTTGATGCAGCTCTCCACGCTACTCTATCCTGCGAAAGCTTCTTCATCTCCCAGTACCTACTACAGCCTACATCCTTCTGAATCTGCTGAGTGTATTCATCTCTTTGTCTCCCTCTACGATTTTTACCCTCCTCGCTGCCCTCCAGTACTAAATTGGCGATCCCTTGAAGCCTCAGAACATGTCCTACCAACCGATTCCTTCTTCTAGTCAATTTGTGCCACAAACTCCTCTTCTCCCCAATTCTATTCAATACCTCCTCATTAGTTATATGATCTACCCATCTCATCTTCAGCATTCTTCTGTAGCACCACATTATGAAGGCTTCTATTCTCTTCTTGTCTAAACTATTTATCGTCCATGTTTCGTTTCCATACATGGCTACACTCCATACAAATACTTTCAGAAACGACTTCCTGACACATCTATACTCGATGTTAACAAATTGCTCTTCTTCAGAAACGCTTTCCTTGCCATTGCCAATCTACATTTTATATCCTCTCTACTTCAACCATCATCAGTTATTTTGCTCCCCAAATAGCAAACCACCTTTACTACTTTAAGCGTCTCATTTCCTAGTCTAATTCCCTCAGCATCACCCAATTTAATTCGACTGCATTCCATTATCCTCGTTTTGCTTTTGTTGATGTTCATCTTATATCCTCCTTTCAAGACACTGTCCATTCCTTTCAACTGCTCTTCCAAGTCCTTTGCTGTCTCTGACAGAATTACAATGTCATCGACGAACCTTAAAGTTTTTATTTCTTCTTCATGGATTTTAAGGCCTACTCCAAACTTTTCTTTTGTTTCCTTTACTGCTTGCTCAATATACAGATAGAATAGCACCAGGGAGAGGCTACAACACTGTCTCACTCCCTTCCCAACCACTGCTTCCCTTCCATGCCCCTCAACTCTTAACTGCCATCTGCTTTCTGTAGAAATTATAAATAGCCTTATGCTCCCTATATTTTACCCCTGCCACCTTCAAAATTTGTAACAGAGTATTCCAGTCAACATTGTCAAAAGCTTTCTCTAAGTCTACACATGCTAGAAACATAGGTTTGCCTTTCCTTAATCTAGCTTCTAAGATAAGTCGTAGGGTCAGTATTGCCCCACGTGTTCCAACATTTCTACGGAATCCAAATTGATCTTCCCCGAGGTCGGCTTCTAGCAGTTTTTCCATTCGTCTGTACAGAATACGCGTTAGTATATTGCAGCAGTGACTTATTAAACATAGTTCGGCAATTTTCACATTTGTCAACACCTGCTTTCTTTGGGATTGGGACTATTATATTCTTCTTGAAGTCTGAGAGAATTTCGCCTGTCTCATACATCTTGCTCACCAGATGGTAGAGTTTTATGAGGACTGGCTCTCCCAAGGCTGTCAGTAGTTCTAATGGAATGTTGTCTACTCCCGGGGCCTTGTTTCGACTTAGGTCTTTCAGTGCTCTGTCAAACTCTTCACGCAGTATCACATCTCCCATTTCATCTGCATCTACATCCTCTTCCATTTCCCTAATGTTGTCCTCAAGAACATCGCCCCTGTATTGACCCTCTATATACTCCTTTCACCTTTCTGCTTTCCCTTCTTTGCTTAGAACTGGGTTTCCATCTGAGCTCTTGATATTCATGCAAGTGGTTCTCTTTTCTCCAAAGGTTTCCTTAATTTTCCTGTAGGCTGTATCTATCTTACCCCTAGTGTGATAAGCCTCTACATCCTTACATTTGTCCTATAGCCATCCCTGCTTAGCCATTTTGCACTTCCTGTCGATCTCATTTTTGAGACGTTTGTATTCCTTTTTGCCTGCTTCATTTACTGCATTTTTATATTTTCTCCTTTCATCAATTAAATTCAATATTTCTTCTGTTACCCAAGGATTTCTACTAGCCCTCATCTTTTTACCTACTTGATCCTCTGCTGCCTTCACTACTTCATCCCTCAAAGCTACCCATTCTTCTTCTACTGTATTTCTTTCCCCCATTCCTGCCATTTGTTCCCTTACGCTCTATCTGAAACTCTGTACAACCTCTGGTTATTTCAGTCTATCCAGGTCCCATCTCCTTAAATTCCCACCTTTTTGCAGTTTCTTCAGTTTTAATCTACAGTTCATAACCAATAGATTGTGGTCAGAGTCCGCATCTGCCCCTGGAAATGTCTTAAAATTTAAAACCTGGTTCCTAAATCTCTGTCTTACCATTATATAATCTATCTGAAAACTTCTATTATCTCCACAGTTCTTCCATGTATACAACCTTCCTTCATCATTCTTGAACCCAGTTTTAGCTATGATTAAATTAAGCTCTGTGCAAAATTCTACCAGGCAGCTTCCTCTTTCATTTCTTAGCCTAATCCATATTCAACTACTACGTTTCCTTCTCTTCCTTTTCCTACTGACGAATTCCAGTCACCCATGACAATTAAATTTTCGTCTCCCTTCACTACCTGAATAATTTCTTTTATCTCATCATACATTTCATCTATTTCTTCATCATCTGCAGAGCTAGTTGGCATATAAACTTGTGCTACTGTAGTAGGCATGGGCTTCGTGTCTATCTTGGCCACAATAATGCGTTCACTATGCTGTTTTTAGTAGCTTACCCGTACTACTATTTTTTTATTCATTATTGAACTTACTCCTGCATTATCCCTATTTGATTTTGTATTTATAACCCTGTATTCGCCTGACCAAAAGTCTTGTTCCTCCTGCCACCAAACTTCACAAATTCCCACTATATCTAACTTTAACCTATCCATTTCCCTTTTTAAATTTCCAACCTACCTGCCCGATTAAGGGATCTAACATTCCACACTCCGATCCGTAGAACATCAGTTTTCTTTCTCCTGATAACAACGTCCTCCTGAGTAGTCCCGCCCGGAGATCTGAATGGGGGACTATTTTACCTCTGTAATATTTTACCCAAGAGGATGCCATCATCATTTAATCATACAGTGAAGCTACATGCAGCAGGCAGAGATTACAGAGCAGCACCTGAAGGGGTGGGTATGGGTACTGAGGGGGAGTGGGAGAGGAGGGGTAGGAGTAGGAGGCTGAAGGCATGGGGTGAAGGGGGGTAGGGGCTGGGAAGAGGAGGGGGGGGGGGCGGGTAGGAGGGGGAATGGATGTAATTGAAGCAAAACTAGAAGTCATAGACACGGAATGGAGCAGGTCATATTTTTGACAAGCTTCAGTGTAGGGGAGCCGATCTACGGTTTTGTACTCTTGAATCCTTCTTTCTTTCTTTCACAAACACCAGGCATGTAGGCGAGTGTGGAGAATGCTATTTATTACACTTAACACAAATCGGAGGGGAAGCACAGGCATTCCCCTATGGATGGGGCGCCCACAGTCACCACAGAGGTGATCAGTGGTGCAGTGGGAAGATGTGTCCAAATCATAAGCATTTAAAGCACCTCATCGGTGGTGGAATATAAGGGTTTACATCACACCGATACACCATTACCTTGACCTTCTCTGGGAGGACACCCCCCTCGAAGGCCAGGTTAAGGTGCCCGTAGCGATGCGATTATTTAGAGGGCCTCGTTGCACACGGCAGATAAAACGAACCCCCTCGCAGCTCAAGGTTAGCACGGAGCTCCTCGTCAGTTTGCAGAAGAAGATCTCGGTGGAAAATAATGCCCTGTACTGAGTTCAAAGATTGGTGGGGCGTGATGGAGACTGGGGCGTCACCGAGATGGTCACAAGCACGCAGGGTGTCAGATTGGGCAGCAGAAGATGTCTTGATGAGTAAAGCACCGGACTGCATTTTATTCATCTACTCATCGATTCAACTTCGCCATACTTATCTTCAATCGTCTCCACAAAAAACAAAGGCTTAGTCGTGGCAAAACTACCGCCATCCGTCCTGGTACAAACCAAGTACTGAGGGAAAGGTTTCAACCCAAGCCGGCAAGCTTGACCCTCCTCCCAGGGGGTGGCCAGAGAGGGGAAGGCCGAACGATCAGAAGGAGTGTCACATCTGCTACCACTTTTAGAGTCTGATACAGAATGTCCAGGATGGTGAAGCTTTTGTCGCTTCATGTTCAAGGCGTCCGCCCTAGTACCACCCTCTCCGATCAGGGGTTCACCCTGTGGCACCACCCAGCAACAGCAAGAGCCGTCTGGCACGGCGGCCATTGCCGGGAGTTCTGGTGCCCCAAAACGATGAGCTTCGACTCCTGGGCATACACGAGGCATTAACATCTCAGGTACTAGTAGTGCGAGACCTGTGGTTTCAGGGGGCTCAGCCAAGTGGGTACTTAACAGTCCCACCTCATGGACTGTCTACCGTGCTGGTGATCTAGCAGGAGGGGGACCAGGGTGCAAAGGGAAAGGGGAGGGGAGAGGGAGAGGAACCTGCACCATGAAAGCTAGGTAGGGAGTTCATCCCCAAATGGCACACACTGAACGGAAAATTTTGGAAATGGAGGTCAAACCCTGAGGGGACCAAAAACACCGAAGAGGAGATGGAAACAGCAAACTAAACAATAGCACAAACCAAAACAAAGCCAGGAGGATAGCCAGGTCGACATAAAGAAGTCCACTAAGAGGGAAATGAGCGGGCAGGGGCAAAGGAGCAAGGATAGGGAGGGAGAGGAACAGGGATGGTAATGCAGCCTGGGAAGGAAAGGAAAAGAAAAGAGACTGCAATAGCTCATGGCCCCGTCCACGCCACACACGTACTCACAAAAGGACTGTGGGCTCCCTGGTGGGCTGGGGGAAGAGAAGGTCTTTAACAAGTTCTGCATTACTGAATTTGAGAGTGGGCCAAAAGGTGAGGCCTTTGGAAAGAACTGAGGAAAGGTTCTTTATAGTGTGTCAGGTCTGTTTAGGTTCTGGATTCAGCGTGATGGTGGGAGGGAGCTTTGGAGGTTGGGGTGAATGTAGTAGACAGGGTTTGTCAGCTATGGGGGGACATGGAAGAGGTGGTGTAGAGGTGGTGGCCAGTGGTATTCCAAGGCAGGAGTAGGAAGTGAGCAGGGTGGAGAACTTTTTGAGGTCCCATTTTGTATGTTGCTCTAGGTCCTGGAGGGCAAAAGTTTCAATGTGTGTTATGGGTTCCAGGATTATTGGATTGCATACCAAGAGAGCTTTACAGATGGAGAGAAGGTTCTGCAAGGAAGTTTTGCAGGATTATGTTGGAGTGGGCTAATGATGGGCAGCAAAAGGTGGAGGTCATTGTGGAAAGAGGGGTGGCAGCCGGAGATGGGTAAGTTGATGGTAAGGACATTTGGGGGTTTCCATCAGCCAAGAAACAACACAGGAACAGTATGGGGACTGGGTTCTTGCTAGGGGTAAGAAAACTTTTCTGTATTGAAACAGATGTACAGAGCAAGGAACCATGGTGGTGGAAAAATGCGAAAAATTATGTAAATAATGTATAATGATACCTGAAAAGATTCGCAAAAGTACACCCAAATATGTGGGAAAAAAGTCACGACAAGGATGGAACGGAAGCAAAAGGGAGAAGCAAGACAAAATCAGAGCGAGTTGACAACAGCGAAAACTCACTAAAGTTGGCGTTAAGTCACAATGAGCTCAAAGAAAAAGATATAAATAATATACGAGGTGCATTCAAGTTGTAAGGCCTCCGATTTTTTTCTAATTAACTACTCACCCGAAATCGATGAAACTGGCGTTACTTCTCGACGTAATCGCCCTGCAGACGTACACATTTTTCACAACGCTGACGCCATGATTCCATGGCAGCGGCGAACGCTTCTTTAGGAGTCTGTTTTGACCACTGGAAAAATCGCTGAGGCAATAGCAGCACGGCTGGTGAATGTGCGGCCACGGAGAGTGTCTTTCATTGTTGGAAAAAGCCATAAGTCACTAGGAGCCAGGTCAGGTGAGTAGGGAGCATGAGGAATCACTTCAAAGTTGTTATCACAAAGAAATTGTTGTGTAACGTTAGCTCGATGTGCGGGTGCGTTGTCTAGGTGAAACAGCACACACGCAGCCCTTCCCGGACGTTTTTGTTGCAGTGCAGGAAGGAATTTGTTCTTCAAAACATTTTTGTAGGATGCACCTGTTACCGTAGTGCCATTTGGAACGCAATGGGTAAGGATTACACCATCGCTGTCCCAGAACATGGGCACCATCATTTTTTCAGCACTGGCGGTTACCCGAAATTTTTTTGGTGGCAGTGAATCTGTGTGCTTCCATTGAGCTGACTGGCACTTTGTTTCTGGATTGAAAAATGGCATCCACATCTAATCCATTGTCACAACCGACGAAAAGAAAGTCCCATTCATGCTGTCGTTGCGCGTCAACATTGCTTGGCAACATGCCACACGGACAGCCATGTGGTCGTCCGTCAGCATTCGTGGCACCCACCTGGATGACACTTTTCGCATTTTCAGGTCGTCATGCAGGATTGTGTGCACAGAACCCACAGAAATTCCAACTCTGCAGGCGATCTGTTCAACAGTCATTCGGCGATCCCACAAAACAATTCTCTCCACTTTCTCGATCATGTCGTCAGACCAGCTTGTGCGAGCCCGAGGTTGTTTCGGTTTGTCGTCACACGATGTTCTGCCTTCATTAAACTGTCGCACCCACCAACGCACTTTCGACACATCCATAACTCCACCACATGTCTCCTTCAACTGTCAATGAATTTCAATTGGTTTCACACCACGCAAATTCAGAAAACGAATGATTGCACGCTGTTCAAGTAAGGAAAACGTCGCCATTTTAAGTATTTAAAACAGTTCTCATTCTCGCCGCTGGCGGTAAAATTCCATCAGCCGTACAGTGCTGCCATCTCTGGGACGTATCAACAATGAACGTGGCCTCATTTTAAAACAATGCGCATGTTTCTATCTCTTTCCAGTCCGGAGAAAAAAAATCGGAGGCCTTAGAACTTGAATGCACCTCGTATGGTATCGGTGGGAGTAATGCAGAACATAAAATGCAGCACCAACAATCAGCGTGGTCTTGTAGCCGTCTGTTTTGCACAGCTGAGACAGTTGATACTGTGTGGCTCGTATGTAGAGCATGCAGTACGGTGTGTAAGGTGACAAGAAAAACACAGGAAATAAGAGAAAGAAGCATGTACGTTGACTGAAGTGACGCATTAGAACATAGTGACAAAGGAAACAGCACTGGGTTAGGATTGAAGGATAGTCATTAGGCAAAAATGAAACAATGGAAAATCCAGGATGGAACGTAACAGTATTATGAAAAGCAAAGTTGCTACTCAAAATATAGCAGAGATGCTGATTCGCAGATAGGCACAACAAAACACCTGTTACTAACACACACACGCACACGCGCACACACACACACCCACCCACCCACACGCACACACACCCGCACACGCGCACACACACGCACACACCCGCACCCCCGCACGCACGCACGCACACACACGCGCACACACACACACACACACGCGCGCGCGCGCGCGACCTCAATCTCGGGCAACTGAAACCACTGCAAGCAGCAGCACCAGTGCATGATGAGAGTGGTGACTTGGTAGTGGTAAGGTGGAGGCTGGGGCCGGGAGGGGGGGGGGGGGGGGGGGGGGGATAGTAGGGCAGGGGTGGTGGACTGCGCAGTACTGCTGGAGAGTGTGCAGGGACAATGTGAAGAGGGGATAGGGTAACTGGGTGCAGTTAGACAGAGCAGGGGACAGGTGGGGAGGAGGAGTTCCAAATGCCTGATGGATTTCAAACCAACAAACAACCCCCTCCTTAGTAGCCGTGACAACTATATCCTCACCCAACAATTACTTCTCCTTTGAAGGCATTACGTACAAACAAATCTGAGGTACGGATATTGGCACCTGCACTGCACCACACTACGCCAACCTATTCATGGGCCATCTAGAGGTATCCTTTCTATACACCCTTTATCCTAAACCCCACACCTGGTTCAGATTCATTGATGGCCTCTTTGCTACCTGGATCGAGGGTGAGGGTACCCTCACCACATCCCTCCAGAACCTCAACAACTTGTCTCCATTTGCTTCACCTGGCCCTACTCAAGCCAACAAGCCACCTACCTAGATGTTGACCTCCACCTCGAAGATGGCTCCTTCAGTACCTCTGTCCATATCAAACCTAATAACCATCAGCAATACCTCCACTTCAACAGCTGCCACTTGTTCCACACCAAGAAATCCCTTCAATACAGCCTAGCAACCTGTGATCGTCGCATCTTAGTGACAAGTGGTCCCTCTAGAAACGTACTGAGGGTCTCATTTAAGTCTTCACAGACTAATTATCCTCCCAACCTTGTACAAAAACAAATCTCCTGTGCCTTACCTTTCTAGTCTCCTACCACCTCCGTAAGTTCCACCGTCTGGCCACTGGGCAGCATTCCCCTCTTAAGTGAGTACCACCAAGGACTGAAGCAACTGAATTACATTCTCCGCCAGGATTTCACTTACCTCTCGTCGTGCCCTGAAATGAAAAACGTCATGCCAACTATCCTTCCCACCCGCCCCACAACGGTATTCCGCCATTCACCGAACCTACACAATGTTCTTGCCCATTTTTATACAACCCCTACTCCCTATCCCTTATCTCATGGCTCATACCCATGTAAGAGACCTAGATGCAAGACCTGTACCATACATCCTCCAACCACCACCTACTCCAGTTTAGTCACAAACTCACCTATCCCATTAAAGGCAGGGCTACCTGTGAAACCAATCATGTGGTCTACAAGCTAAGGTACAACCTCTGTGTTGCATTGTATGTGGGCATGGCAACCAACAGGCTGTCTGTCCCTATGAATGGCCACTGACAAACTGTGGCCAAGAAATAAGTGGACCACCCGGTTGCTGATCAAGCTGCCAAACACGGCACCCTTTACTTCAATGACTGCTTCACAGCTCCTGACATATGGATCCTTCCCACCAACACCGGCTTTTCTGAATTGCACATGCAGAAACTTTTCCTGCAATATATCCTACGTTCCCCTAACCCTCCTGGCCACAACCTTCGTCAGTAAATCAGTCATTGTTCTCACCCATTCAGCCTCCCTGTTCCCATTCCAGCACTATACAGCCCTCATTCCACCATTGCACGCAGCCTTTTTACTTCTCTCCTTTTCTTCCACGCCCGCCCTTCTCACCTCTTCCCTGCCCTCCATCTAACCTTTCAACTGCACACAGCTGTCCTATTCTCTCACCACCTCATGCCTGCACACTCCCCAGCAGCACTGCACTGTCTGCAAACCCTGCCCTATGATCCATCCCCCTCCCAGCTCCAGCCTCCTCCTTAACCACAGCCATGCTTTTTTTAATATTGTTACATTCCATCCTGGGTTTGCCATTTGTTGATTGTTGTCATGATCGTGCATCGCCTAGCAGTGATCCCAGCAAAATTCCTCTCCTGTGTCACTGTCACACCAACAATAACTGCTGAGAGGTATTACGTTAATGTGAGGTCCACTATTGTGAGTTTTCAGAAAAACAATGATATAGAAACATTTTTTGGTACAAATGATTTTATTGTTTCCGCAAACATGCACCCTTAAAAAAATTACACTCTTTTGCATGTACTACTCTGAAAATATTTTTCCTCTCTGACATTGGTGTCTCTAAAACATGGTTTTGGAAGTATTCATGGAGAGATGAAAATCATTGTCCATGCATTTGTCTTTTTCTCCACTTATTTTGTCAATAACTCTTAGAAATATAATTGTTTTCCAATCCTTTAAATGAATGATTGAGACATGTGAGATGTAACTAAACAAAGGATCAATTGTGTGCTTCCAGGCATTCACTCTAGTTATTTCCAATCTATGCATAAAATTTCTATGACTTATTCACTCCTAGTCTTTGAGTGCTGCGACTTATGCTGTTATGAGTACTTTTCGCCAACTGTGCTCAATTACTGTTGGTTTCTTGTCACTAAGTATTGCTGATAGTGATGTTTTTCAGAGCCTGCTGTGGATGTGGTAGTACACAAGATCTTAAAAATGAATATCAGATGCAAAATCCTGTTTTTAGTGTTTCTGACATCTTTATTTCAATGTGTTCCTTAATTGTGCTGACCCAGAAACTTGGTATTTGCTTTGAGATGCAAGACTCATTGTACAAGAGTTTGAACTTTCATAGTAGCTACTATTTATTCACAACGTATACAAAATACATACAAGTTTCAAAGTTTTACTGCCCTTCGAAATAGTGAACAGCATTGTGGATGACCTGTTGCCAGTGACCTGGAAGCTGTAGGATACCCTTAGCAGCATTACTTGTGTGCATAGTTCGAGTGGAGTGGTCTATTGCCCAACAAATCTCTTCGACAGTTCTGAAGTGAATGTCATTAAGCGATTTTTTGAGCTTAGCAATCAAGTAGATGTCACACGAGCTAATTCCAGGGAGTGTCATAGGTGGTAAAGCACTTCGCAGCCTTATTTGACTGAGCAAATCAGTCACAGCTTCCAACATATGTGCCTGTGCATTATCCTGCATGATGATAGAGAGGTCCTGCAGAAAGTGCCACTGATTCTTTCTCTAAGCTGGTCACAGGTTGTGTTAAAAAACAAGAACAGCTTACACAAAAAATAGGCAACACTTTGTCAAGACTCTTGAATCATTTTGCAGGACAATGCTTGGGCACATATGATGCAAGTTATGACTAATTTGTTCATTTGTTGGGGCTGAGAAGTGCTGTGCTAAGCACCACACTCCCTGGACTTAAGCTCCCGTGATTTCAATTATGTTCCTAAATTACAGGAAGCACTTCAAAGCATTTGCTTCAGCACTGTTACGGAGATTAATTGGACAATAGACCGCTCCACTCAAACAATCAATAAACTAACACAGCTAAGGGTATCCTACAACTTCCAGATCACTGGCAATGGTTTATACACGATGATGGTAACTACTCTGAGAGACAGTAAAATTTTGAAACATTCATCTACTTTGTTTACAATGTAAATAAATAGTTGCCACTATGAAGAATCCGACTCTCATATTTCATTTCAAATTTATTTCGAGGATGCGTTTAGCAACAGTTGATTTGCTTGGTTGTTCTAGCCAGGTGCATTCCTGTTCTAATGGTCTGTCCCAGTAAAATATGCCATATTCACATGGAGTGCCGTACACACCCAGCACTTCGAGATATAGATCGTGTGTAATGTTACGAAGGAGACTTTTTATCTTTGTTGACACAAGTGAAGTACACTGGATGCCACATTTCTGTAGGAGTCTCCGTATCATTCTCAATATTGTGCCACCACAAGGTAGACACACAGGTTTTACTTCTCAGTCTGAGTCTCAACGCCTTTCTGGTGTTCCTGATTTTGACTCCAAAGCTCACTCAATTTCACAATCCGAGTTCACATTACTACGGAACGTCATTTGTAGGTGGTTTAATTTTTCAATGAGACTCTCCTTGTCAAAGTATTTTAGCTCTATGGATCAGAGTATTTTGCACCAAATTTCTTTTTCACAGAGGGTGATGGCTCAAGGCATGGTGGTCTGGAGAGTAGTGCACCTAGCAAGTTGATAAAGAATGGGAAAGAACCACCACAGTTTAATAACGAAATCCGGAAGATGCTGAGGAAGCGGAGGCTGTTGCACTCCCTGTTCAAAAGAGAATGCACAAATAATGACAAAGGTTAGTAGAGCTTAGTGTGTCTGTGGAAACAGGTATGCGCGAAGCATGCAACTACCACCCTCATACCTTAGCAGAAGATATAGCAGATAACACGAGAAAATTCTGGTCGTGTAGAATTGCTAGCTAAACAGGTCTAAGGCTTCCATTCAGTCCCTCACTGGCCAGTCTGGTGTGGCTGTTGAAGATAACAACACAAAAGCCATAGTTTTAAATTTAACGTTCAAGAAATCGTTTGTACCGTTCGTATACAGTCATTTGACCATAGGAAAACTCTCGCATTAATGCCATAGCATAGCTAGCGTGGAGGAACAATTGAAAGATGTGGAAGCAAATAAACCACCTGGTTTGGATGGAATCCCAATTCAGTTATATATAGGAGTACTATACAGCATTGGCCCCTCACCTATCTTGCATTCATTGTGAATTTATCCCCCAGCACCAAGTTCAAAGTGATTGGAAAAAAGTGCAGGTGACTCCTGTATATAACAAAGGTAAAAGGAGGAACAGCAAAATTACAGACTAATATCCCTAACTTCCGTTTGCTGCAGAATCCTTGAACATGTTCTCAATTCGAATATAATAACTTTCTTGAGACAGAGACATTATGTCCACAAACCAGCACGGTTGTAGAAAGCATCACTCATGCGAAACTCTGCTTGTCCTTTTCTCACGATATACTGAGAACTATGGATGAAGGGCAACAGGCTGACTCCACATTTCCAGATTTCCGAAGGGCATTATACATGGTATCCCACTGCAGACTGTTAACGAAGGTACATAAATATGGAATAGGCTCCCATATATGTGACTGGCTCGAAAACTACTTATGTAATAGAATCCAGTATGTTATCCTCGACGGTGGGTGTTCATCAGAGACAAGGGTGCCGCACGTAGTATGATAGGACCACTACTGTCCTCTACACACATTTATGATTTGTTGGACTGGGTGAGCAACATTCTGTGGTTGTTTGCTGATGATGCTGTGATGTATGGTAAGGTGTCGAGGCTGAGTGACTGTACGAAGATACGACTTGGACAAAATTTCTAATTGGTGCAATGATTGGCAGCTAGCTCTGAATGTGGAGAAACTTAAGTTGATGCGAATGGGTACGAAGAACAAACCTTACAGGTTTCGTACCCACCACCCACCACCACCACCACCACCACCACCACCACCACCACCAGCCAAACCTGTAGTGGTTGGATACAGTATTAGTAGAGTCCTGCTTGACAGTCAAGTCGTTTAAATATCTGGACATATCTGGGTGTAACATTCCAAAACAATATGAAATGGAAAAAGACATGTGATAACTGTGGTGGGAAAGACAAATGGTCAAATTGGGTTTATTGGGAGAATTTTAGGAAAGTGTGGTTCACATGTAAAGGAGACTGCATACAGGATTCTGATGTAACCCATTCTCGCTCAGGTATTTGGAATCCGTACCAGATTCGTTGAAGGAAACATCAACACAATACAGAGGTGGGCCATTAGATTTGTTACCAGCAGGTTTGAACAACATGTAAGTGTCATATGGAGATGTTTCTGGAAATCAAATGAGAAATCCTGGAGCGAAGGCGATGTTCTTTTCGAGGAACACTACTAAGAAAATTTAGAGAACCGGCATTTGAAGCTTACTGCTGAATGATTCTACTGCTGGCAACACACATTGCACAGAAGGACCAAGAAGATAAGATATCAGAAATTACGGTTCATAGGGAGGCATATTGATAGTCGTTCATGGTGGATTTGGGAGGAGGGAACCAAACAGCGAGGTCATCAGTCCCATAAGATTAGGTAAGGCTGGGGATGGTAGTCCGCCGTGCCCTTTGAAAGGAACCACACCGGAATTTGCCTGGAGCGGTTTAGGGAAATCACAGAAAAACTAAATCAGGATGAAACTTCCTGGCAGATTAAAACTGCGTGCCCGACTGAGACTCGAACTCGGGACTTGCCTTTTGCGGGCAAGTGCTCTACCATCTGAGCTACCAAAGAACGACTCATGCCCGGTCTCACAGATGGTAGAGCACTTGCCCGCAAAAGGCGAGGTCCCGAGTTCGAGTCTCGGTCGGGCACACAGTTTTAATCTGCCAGGAAGTTTCATATCAGCGCACACTCCGCTGCAGAGTGAAAATCTCATTCTGGAAACATCCCCCAGGCTGTGGCTAAGCCATGTCTCCGCAGTATCCTTTCTTTCAGGAGTGCTAGTTCTGCAAGGTTTGCAGGAGAGCTTTTGTAAAGTTTGGAAGATAGGAGACGAGATACTGGCAGAAGTAAAGCTGTGAGACCGGGCGTGAGTCGTGCTTCGGTAGCTCAGATGGTAGAGCACTTGCCCGCGAAAGGCAAAGGTCTCGAGTTCGAGTCTCGGTCGGGCACACAGTTTTAATCTGCCAGGAAGTTTCATATCAGCGCACACTCCGCTGCAGAGTGAAAATCTCATTCTGTAAATCAGGATGGCTGGACGTGGGTTTGAACCTCGTCCTCCTGAACGCCAGCACAGTGTGCTCAACAATGCACCACCTCACATGGTCAGTCATTTTTCCATCACTATCTGCGAGGGAACGAAGGAGGATATGACTAGTAGTTCCCTCCGCCACGCACTTTGATGTAGGTCTAGAAGGCATTTGTGTGTTTGTGTGTGTGTGTGTGTGTTTTCCCATTTTAACTAACATGTTCAGGTTTTATATTACAATGGATAATAGTTTATATGTTCAAGAAACTCTTCTAGTTTTTTTTGTTACAAGCAGACACACCACAAATGTGTCATCTACGTACCAATAGAAGCTTGATAGTCTGAACTTTGTGCCTTTGCTTCGGAGTGTTCCGCACGCATAGGTTCATCAAGACATACAATAATGTACTATGTATCACCATGTCATTGGTTTATTCACATTTTCTAACGGGAACTAAGTTGACTTCAAAAGTATCTAGACTGAGTCGGGGTACAAGATGAGCAGAGTTGCAAATGTGGTGTTTGTATTTTCTCACATTTCTGCTGACAATGTGTTTCAGGTATTTTGCCAGCTGCTGTGCAGTTGTGCCAATATTACTATCAGCCCTGAGGAACAGCTTTCTCGTGTACCTTAGGAAGGCCATATAGCCATGGTGACACAGCTGCTTGTATTCTAAGAGATTTAGGGCTGATTGTAAAAACATCACTGACAGATGATAAATTCTGACCTCATTTCAGAAATTTAAATTTGTTCAGCAATCTACTCTATTGTGTAACAAACTTAATCCACTGAACAAGGTTCACTGTTGATCTATAATTGTACATTGTAGATATATAGAATGTATTATCAAAGGTGCTGAACTGTAGATATGAAGGAAAGTAAGCAGAAACGTGTGATGTGTAAAAATCGTAGAGGGAGGCCATGGGATGAAAACACTAAACAGATTCAGAAGAATGTAGGTTGCAGTAGGTACTGGGAGATGATGAAGCTTGCACAGGATAGAGTAGCATGGAGAGCTGCATCAAACCAGTCTCTGAATTGAAGATCGCAACAACAACAACAACAACAACAATTACATCGGAAATTTTCATCCTGAAGTTATATGCAGTACTTTGTGTACGTTTCATATACTCTGATAAAGTTTTTGAAATAACTTTAATACATAAAAAGTCATTCAGATTATTATTTGTTACATCCACGTTCATTTCTTGTTATGACACAGATTTAAAGAACATGGAAGGTTGCAGTTCATTCATGGCAGCAATAAATGAGGAGACATCTGTAACTTCAAATTAAAATATTGTTCTCTTTATTGATTACAATGAAAATGAAGAGCCAAGAGGGAATGTTTACAATGAGCTGGAAGAACCATAGCGTAAGTTAACTGTGACAACAATGCATCACTGTTTTCAACTAAAAATAATCTCTAATTATAGGCGGATATTCAACATGCAAGACAGGATTCTGTTATAAAACAGACAGTGTCAGAATTGTTAAAAAAAATTGTTCTCAATGTAAAATACCGATCTGACTAAAGAAAACTGGAGTGCCTTGAGTGTGAACATGAAATGGAAGTATAGTGCATTCTAGGGGATCATGAAACAAGTAAGGCTACATTTAATGCTGGCAGATAAATTAAGGTTTTCAAACTGACACTTTTTAAATTTACCATATAGCTGAGATGCTGAGTCGGGATAGGCACAACAAAAAGATTCACACAAAGCTTTAGGCCATTAAGGCCTTTGTCAGTAGTACACACACACACACACACACACACACACACACACACACACACACACACACGTGAATGCAACTTGCACACACATCTGCAGTCTCAGAGAGCTGAAACCACAATGCAAACAGCAGCACCAATGCATGATAGGACTGGCGACTGGGTGGGGGTAAGGAGGAGGCTGGGGCGGGGAGGGGGAGGGATAGTATGGTGGGAGTGGCAGACAGTGCAGTGTTGCAGTTTAGACGGAGGGTAGGAGAGAAAGTGTGGTGGAGTGTGGGGGGTGTGGGACGGGGGTGGTGGTGGTGGTAAGTAGCAGAAAGGATAGAAATAAAAAAGAGGGAGCTGGATGGGTGAGGGCAGTGACTAATTAAGGTTGACGTCAGGAGGGTTACGGGAACGTAGGATGTACTGCAGGGAAAGTTCCCACCTGCGCAGTTCAGAGAAGCTGGTGTTGGTGGGAAGGATCCATATGGCACAGGCTGTGAAGCAGTCATTGAGATGAGGGATATCATATTTGGCAGTGTGCTTAGCAACAGGGTGGTCCACTTGTTTTTTGGCCACAGTTTGTCGGTGGCTGTTCATGCGGACAGACAGCTTGTTGGTTGTCATGCCTACATAGAATGCAACACAGAGGTTGCAGCTTAGCTTGTATATCACATGACTGGTTTCACAGGTAACCCTGCCTTTGATGGGATAGGTGACGTTAGTGACTAAACTGGAGTAGGTGGTGGTAGGGGGATGTATGGGACAGGTCTTGCAGCTAGGTCTATTACAGGGGTATGAGCAATGAGGTAAGGGATTGGGAGCAGGGGTTGTGAAAGGATGGACGGTAATATTGTGTAGGTTCGGTGGACGGTGGAATACCATAGTAGGAGGGGTGGGAAGGATAGTGGGGCAGGACATTTCTCAATTCAGGGCATGACGAGAGGTAATCGAAACCCTGGTGGAGAATGTAATTCAGTCCCGGATGGTACTGAGTTACGAGGGGAATGCTTCTCTGTGGCCAGACTGTGGGACTTTGGGAAGTGGTGGGAGACTGGAAAGATAAGGCACAGGAGATTTGTTTTTGTACAAGGTTGGGAAGGGGTCAGTGGAGGCTTCAGTGAGGCCCACGTATATTTCGAGAGGGACTGCTCATCACTGCAGATGCGACGACCACGGGTGGCTAGGCTGTACGGAAGGGACTTCTTGGTATAGAATGGGTGGCAGCTGTCGAAGTGGAGGTATTGCTTGTGGTTAGTAGGTTTGATATGGACGGAGGTACTGAAGTGAATGGCCGAAAGCTTTAATTGCGTGAATCTTTTTGTTGAGCCTATCGCGACTCAGCATCTCCGCTATATGGTGAGTAAGAACTTTCCTTTCTGGTATTGTACATACCTTCTTGGATTTTCCCTTGTATGGCTTTTTAATGTATTCCCGTTTTTTAACTGTTTTATGTGAATACACTGTTAGTAAATGTCTGCATTGCACTATGATATCTGTTAGCTTCATTTTCTGTTGGTAATGGAATTTCTTCGCAGTGTCTTCTCCCAGTATAGTGTAATCTCTTTCAGGTCCCTCATCCGATGCACTAACTACTTTACTGTATTGTGCACTTCAAATGTTGCAGTACTAACGGCCAAACAATTTTTCTCCTTTCAACATTTTGTACATTAAAAAACTTTGCCAGAGGAGTAAGAAGCGGCAATTTGAAGAAAGAAATTTCGAGAACTGATGTGGAGCTGATCCTGAGATCCTCTGGACTGTATTTCAGGATGCAGCCACAAAGTCCCCACTTGATGATTACTAATTAACTTAAATATGCTTACTACCATTTTTGCTCATCAACATGCATACCATTGTCTTTCCAGTTTAAGCACTTAATTCTGTGGTTACAGGTATAAAGTAGAGTCGTTTCTATTTTATACACAATACAAGGCATTCATAAAATAGTAATACAGAAGTAAATAACTGTGAAAAGGGTAAATAACTTGCAGGAATATTTGATACTGCACTGAATGCAACATATTTTCAAGCTTTATTTCCACCCAACACTGTTAGTTACTGATGTTCCCACTAGGTGGTATATGTGAATCAGTTATTCTAACAGTCATCATTGAATCATATAAAGCTGCACAATGTGCCTGTTGCGTATCGTTTCATGAATCCAAGTCTGCCACTACAGTTGAGAGACAATCCACGATTGAATATCTCAAGCCACCACCTCCAACAAACTTATCAATTGGTACAATTGTTTCATTGAAACTGGCTATGTTGCACGTAAGACACCGGATCGGGGTCGGCCAGCAGTCTCTGTCGCAGCAATTGAACAAGTTTGGCAGTGTTTCACCCGTAGTCCAGGTAAATCAATGAGACATACCAGCTTAGAATTGAATATGCCTAGTGTTACACTGTAGAAAGTATTACGGAAATGCCCATCATTCAAATCCTACAAATTGAAACTGTTGCAAGCTTTAAGAGAAAGTGACAAAAGCAAGATGAGTTTTGTGCACATTTAACAAAATGCAGACTGAAGATAATTTTCTTAATAAAATTGTGCTCAGTGACAAAGCCACCTTCTGTACCCACATTAAAGTTACTCAGCATAACATTCGCATATGGGGCGAGCATGAACCACATCACATCACATAATCCAACATGTATGGGACACAGCTAAGATAAACTTTTTTTTCTTTTTCTTTTCTTTTCTTTTGTTCTTCCAGCTGTCACAAGCGGGAGAAGGCACTGCTCGTACACGACACTACTGCGCATGCGCTTCAGCCTGCTGGTAACTGCTAAAACAACCTAATGTAAACCGTTGTGACGTCACGCTCATCGAAAGCAGTTTGTTGTTATGAAGCATTGCATAGTCTTTGTCCTAAAGCCTTTGATACATTTTGCTGTTGGCAGCTGTTTGTGAGTGCACTGTGTTTTGTTCTAAATGTTTAATTTCCTTTGCAACTTAAGTTTTCTTTTGTTTTTTCCCCTTGTGTAGGTTTTATTGCTGCAGTAATGTTTTGCAGTAGCAGGCTAAAGTAAAATTCATTGTTAGAGTATCAGTTCTTACCAGACAAAAACCACAAAAATTTTGCTGAAAATTGAAAAAATTAAAATTCCTGGAATTCTAAAAAGTCCTAGTTTCCCGGTTTTCTCCTGGATGAAACAATTCCCAGGTTTTTCCTGGATTTCCCAGTAGTCCCGGGGCGTATACACCCTGCTCCAGGTCAAGCAAATACATCCAAGTTTTATCTCCCGTTACGATTTTGCTTTGCCTCAGATGAATTTTGAGTATTTGTTTCCACTAACTGAAATGAACTTATTCTTAAGATTCGGTTGAACTGTGAAGAAGCCAGTGTGAACTTTTCATAGGTAATTTTTTGCGCAAAAACTAGTGTATGGCTAAGTCTTTCCTGGAGATTACTGGTAATCAAGAGTTAGGCATTTACAAAATGTGTAAAGAATTATCCAAGTAATACCTTCACATGAAATTTTCCCTCTCCCACGAACCATGGACCTTGCCGTTGGTGGGGAGGCTTGTGTGCCTCAAGGATACAGATGGCCGTACCGTAGGTGCAACCACAACGGAGGGGTATCTGTTGAGAGGCCAGACAAACATGCGGTTCCTGAAGAGGGGCAGCAGCCTTTTCAGTAGTTGCAGGGGCAACAGTCTGGATGATTGACTGATCTGGCCTTGTAACATTAACCAAAACGGCCTTGCTGTGCTGGTACTGCGAACGGCTGAAAGCAAGGGGAAACTACGGCCGTAATTTTTCCCGAGGGCATGCAGCTTTACTGTATGATTAAATGATGATGGCGTCCCCTTGGGTAAAATATTCCGGAGGTAAAATAGTCCCCCATTCGGATCTCCTGGCGGGGACTACTCAAGAGGACGTCGTTACCAGGAGAAAGAAAACTGGCATTCTACGGATCGGAGCCTGGAATGTCAAATCCCTTAATCGGGCAGGTAGGTTAGAAAATTTAAAAAGGGAAATGAATAGGTTAAAGTTGGATATAGTGAGAATTAGTGAAATTCCGTGGCAGGAGGAACAAGACTTTTGGTCAGGTGATTACAGGGTTATAAATACAAAATCAAATAGGGGTAATGCAGGAGTAGGTTTAATAATGAATAAAAAAATAGGAGTGCGGGTTAGCTACTACAAACAGCATAGTGAACGCATTATTGTGGCCAAGATAGACACAAAGCCCATGCCTACTACAGTAGTACAAGTTTATATGCCAACTAGCTCTGCAGATGATGAAGAAATAGATGAAATGTATGATGAGATAAAAGAAATTATTCACGTAGTGAAGGGAGACGAAAATTTAATAGTCATGGGTGACTGGAATTCATCAGCAGGAAAAGGGAGAGAAGGAAACATAGTAGGTGAATATGGATTGGGGGGGAAGAAATGAAAGAGGAAGCCGCCTTGTAGAATTTTGCACAGAGCATAACTTAATCATAGCTAACACTTGGTTCAAGAATCATAAAAGAAGGTTGTATGCCTGGAAGAATCCTGGAGATACTAATAGGTATCAGATAGATTATATAATGGTAAGACAGAGATTTAGGAACCAGGTTTTAAATTGTAAGACATTTCCAGGGGCAGATGTGGATTCTGACCACAATCTATTGGTTATGAACTGCAGATTGAAACTGAAGAAACGGCAAAAAGGTGGGAATTTAAGGACATGGGACCTGGATAAACTGAAAGAATCAGAGGTTGTAGAGAGTTTCAGGGAGAGCATAAGGGAACAATTAACAGGAATGGGGGAAAGAAATACAGTAGAAGAAGAATGGGTTGCTCTGAGGGATGAAGTAGTGAAGGCAGCAGACGATCAAATAGGTAAAACGATGAGGGCTAATAGAAATCGTTGGGTAACAGAAGAAATATTGAATTTAATTGATGAAAGGAGAAAATATAAAAATGCAGTAAAAATGCAGTAAATGAAGCAGGCAAAAAGGAATACAAACGTCTCAAAAATGAGATTGACATTAAGTGCAAAATGGCTAAGGAGGGATGGCTAGAGGACAAATGTAAGGATGTAGAGGCCTATCTCACTAGGGGTAAGATAGATACTGCCTACAGGAAAATTAAAGAGACCTTTGGAGAGAAGAGAACCACTTGTATGAATATCAAGAGCTCAGATGGCAACCCAGTTCTAAGCAAAGAAGGGAAGGCAGAATGGTGGAAGGAGTATATAGAGGGTTTATATAAGGGCGATGTACTTGAGGACAATATTATGGAAATGGAAGAGGATGTAGATGAAGACGAAATGGGAGATATTATACTACGTGAAGAGTTTGACAGAGCACTGAAAGACCTGAGTCGAAACAAGGCCCCAGGAGTAGACAACATTCCATTAGAACTACTGACGGCCTTGGGAGAGCCAGTCCTGACAAAACTCTACCATCTGGTGAGCAAGATGTATGAGACAGGCGAAATACCCTCAGACTTCAAGAAGAATATAATAATTCCAATCCCAAAGAAAGCAGGTGTTGACAGATGTGAAAATTACCGAACTATCAGTTTAATAAGTCACAGCTGCAAAATACTAACATGAATTCTTTACAGACGAATGGAAAAACTGGTAGAAGCGGACCTCGGTGATGATCAGTTTGGATTCCGTAGAAATGTTGGAACACGTGAAAGATCAAGAAAAGGCAAACCTACGTTTCTAGCATTTGTAGACTTAGAGAAAGCTTTTGACAATGTTGACTGGAATACTCTCTTTCAAATTCTGAAGGTGGCAGGGGTAAAATACAGGGAGCGAAAGGATATTTACAATTTGTACAGAAACCAGATGGCAGTTAAGAGTTGAGGGGCATGGAAGGGAAGCAGTGGTTGGGAAAGGAGTGAGACAGGGTTGTAGCCTCTCCCCGATGTTATTCAATCTGTATATTGAGCAAGCAGTGAAGGAAACAAAAGAGAAATTCAGAGTAGGTATTAAAATCCATGAAGAAGAAATAAAAACTTTGAGGTTCGCCGATGAAATTGTAATTCTGTCAGAGACAGCAAAGGACTTGGAAGAGCAGTTGAACGGAATGGACAGTGTCTTGAAAGGAGGATATAAGATGAACATCAACAAAAGCTAAATGAGGATAATGGAATGTAGTCTAATTAAGTCGGGTGATGCTGAGGGAATTAGACTAGGAAATGAGACACTTCAAATAGTAAAGGAGTTTTGCTATTTAGGGAGTAAAATAACTGATGATGGTCGAAGTAGAGAGGATATAAAATGTAGACTGGCAATGGCAAGGAAAGCGTTTCTGAAGAAGAGAAATTTGTTAACATCGAGTATAGATTTAAGTGTCAGGAAGTCGTTTCTGAAAGTATTTGTATGGAGTGTAGCCATGCATGGAAGTAAAACATGGACGAAAATAGTTTGGACATGAAGAGAGTAGAAGCCTTCGAAATGTGGTGCTACAGAAGAATGCTGAAGATAAGGTGGGTAGATCACATAACTAATGAGGTATTGAATAGGATTGGGGAGAAGAGAAGTTTGTGGCACAACTTGACTAGAAGAAGGGATCGGTTGGTAGGACATGTTTTGAGGCATCAAGGGATCACAAATTTAGCATTGGAGGGCAGTGTGGAGGGTAAAAATCGTAGAGGGAGACCAAGAGATGAATACACTAAGCAGATTCAGAAGGATGTAGGTTGCAGTAGGTACTGGGAGATGAAGAAGCTTGCACAGGATAGAGTAGCATGGAGAGCTGCATTAAACCAGTCTCAGGACTGAAGACAACAACAACAACAACATGAAATTTTCACCTTTTGACAACATTTCTTTCAACATTCCAATAGCACCACATAGATGCCATTTTTTGAACGTTGAAATGTGATCCTTGTACAGACTGGCAATGTGCCTTCATTTCACCCCTTTCTTCCTCCCCAAGTTTGCACTGAGCTTGGTAAACCAGAACTCTGCACAAGTTCCCTGATGTTAATATTTCCAAGGAGGCATGGTTCCACAAACCCGTGAAAGACAATATCATACTGAATTGTCATTACGGATATTTATTGGATGATGAAGATCATGGGTAGGTAGACTTAATAATATCAAACTCCCTTCAGCATAAATATAAATAGCTGGTAAAAAATGCTGTTTAGCCTACAATCTATTAACTGTGTCTGCTGGTAGGAAATTTTCCAGGAGTAATGACACAGATATTCTGGCAGGCCAAATTAAGTAACTATATAACACCTACAGGGTAATAATCTTACGGGCATCTAATCCGTAGCACATTTGAAAGAAAAGGTGGGTAATACTCAGTGTAGTTAAAGTTATGCCTTTTTATTCCCATTTACTATTTGTATCACAAATAGCTGATTTCTTAACTGTATCACCACGAGAAATAGGCTTTCATTGTACTTTAACATAACAGTAAAAAAACATAAGTACAATATCTTCTACACAGTAACTGCTCACCTGCTTCTTCACAAGATGTGCTAAAGCAACATTTTCAACCAGAAGATTCTGGATCACGGATGAAAATCGTTGTGTTACGAGATTTGATGGAGCTAGATTTTCACTTAATGTCAACAGACTTTCATGTGTTTTGTGTGCACCTTCATCTGAAAATAGAAACACATTCCCTGCAAATGGGCTTTCACCTAATAAGATCTACATAGTTGACATGAATGTACATTTAGTTTTAGTGCTATAAAGGCACATTTGCATGCCGAGCGTGAGTTTCCTCGGAAACGCGAGATATTAATTAAATAAATAATCAGTGACAAATAAATAAAGCCTATGGCACACAACTGCAGCGCTGTGTCGCTGATAAAACAAAAGTACATTTTCGTTAGTCGTATGTTTGATTAAGAAATGGAAGAGCTCTCGTTGAAGTGGTGCGAGAAGCACGTATTTTAGTTTATTGTCTGGCACACCGCCATATTTCATGATATAGAAAATTGCAACCATACTAGGCACTCGATTCTGTAAAGAATTTATATTTATAAAAGTAAGTAGGATTATGAACTGTAGGCTTATTCATTGAATATATCTGATTTAACTAACTGTGTAATTTTTTGTTTAGTAGACAATCACCTCTGTACGACGTTTTGGCATGGCTGGCAAATTATTGTAATATTGAGATTTAGTTTATGAGTCCGCACCTACCGCAGCAGTCTTTGGAAACGATTTAATTACGAAGTCCGATTATTTCAGTTTTATTTCACGGTCAACTACGAGTAACATTGCCTTTACGAAAAAGCCATTGTCAAGCGTCTGATACCGAATAATCAAAACCTGACGACTCATAGGAGAGCCAATCAGACAGATAAAAATAATTAATATTTTATAATATTTTATTTTATTTTATTTATTTTATATTGGCGACTGCGTGTCGGACTTGTTATTTTGTCATTTGTTACATTGTTCTCTTTGTTTCATGGGAAAAATCAACCTTCTGGTCCTGGACTTGACTATATGAGAAATAAAAAAAAAAAAATCAGAAGATATTTGCCAATTATAAAATTTTGCGGGAAGACGCAAAGAAGCTTCCAGCAAAATAAGGTAAGACGCAGCATCTTTGCATTAGCAGGCTTGACCAGACGTATAATTCAGTGTATTAGCTTTTCAGTAAAATTCTGTAGTGTTTCTTTTCCGCATAACAGTTTCAGTGATAAATTCCATTCTCAGTATTTTTCCTTAAACAATAACGTACGCAACAATACCAATACACGAGTGTACAATATGGCCGACTTCTGTACGATATCATGTAACATGGCCAGCAGCCATTACCAATAATCTCAAATTCAGTTTATATTTTTAAATTAACAGACAGCCATTGTTGCTACGACCGATTCATGCTCAACTGCATTTTATTTTAAAACCAGTGTCAAACATTAATTTCTTGAAATATATAGCACGTGTGGCATGGTAATAACTAGAAAACAATACGCAAAAATGGAACAGCAAAGACGTACTATTCAGACGCAATCCGACTCGGACGAGAGACAAATGTTAGAAAATGACTTTACGACAGCAACCGGTAGTGACGATACATCAAATATTGACGCAAGTGTCAACGGAAATTTTGACAATAGGCCGTCCACCACAAAAATTTCAAAGTCTCAGTCAGAGCCCATGTTAATACATGACGTCACGTCTAATGACGCGGCGGGGGCAGAGACCTTGCAAACAGTAAACATTGCCAACATGTTACAAATGCTAATGAAACAAAACGCAGAAAATATGGCAACCTTAAGCATGCAGAACGCGGAAAACATGGCAACCTTAAAGACACAAAATGAACAGTTAAAGACACAAAATGACGAAATTAAATCTGATCTCATAGCAATCAAGGCATGTAATGACACTTTGTGTAAACGTGTGGAACTTATAGACGCCACACTGACCGAACAGATGACTGAACTCAGTACGAAATTTTCCAAGCTTAATACGAGACAAGAAAAGACTACAAATGACGTAGCACTTTTACAGAAACAATTAAAAAACCTTAATGTCACGTGTGAAGCTCTTACTGAACAAATTCAAACATATCCTTCAGTACACGACAACCTTGAAAAACGAATTACTGACGTGCAGAATAAATTTGACGATGTTGAACAACACCTGACTGACATCTTACAATCTGATGCCACAGCTCATTTTCAAAATATTAATAAAGAATTTCATGATTGGATAGAGAACAAAGACAAACATTTTGATAGATGCATACGTGAAAATTTACCAACAATTGTGCACGACTCCGTAGCGGAATACATCACTAATAACAAACAGCTGATTAGTGACGCAGTACAATCCGTCACTGCACCCATGAGACAATTCACCGATCAACCACAGTCTGAATGTAACGAAAATATCAGTCAAAATGTACAGTTCAGAAACCAATATACATTCGAGTATGACGCACACATACCGCACACCACAAACACACAAGAACAAAACACACCACGACTACAACACATACCACGACGTGCAACCACAAACACAAGCTATTATCATGGTAAACCACAGCAACATTATCGTAATTACTCGCCAGCTGAGCATTGCAGTAATTACAGTGGAACAAATCCATATCATAATGCAAAGGAAGAAGAAAGCTTAATAAAACACAGGCAATTTCAGATTTTTATCCCAGAAAAACGAACCATTCATCCGGTGATTTTTCTCAAATCTTTTAGTAACGCATTTCCACGCACTTGGAGTGACCGGAAAAAGATTTCATATATTGTCGGTTACATCCAAGGCGATGCAGCTGTCTGGGCATACAGTCAAGCTGACGTATGTACCACGTACAGTGAGTTTGAGCGTGCCTTTCTGAACAAATTCTGGTCGCAATCCGTCCAGGAGCGACTCAGGAGACAAATTTTAGAATCTGAAACTTTTAACAGTAAAAATGGTAACTTACGCAGATATTTTGAAAAATACTTGAACATGGGACATTTTTTAGACGAACCAGTCGCAACACGTGATATACTCCGAGCGTTGAAGGCCAAATTGCCTTTCAACATTAAGGAAAAACTTCTACATATCCCGGATGACGATTCAGATTATTTTTTAACAGCTTTAGATTCGGTTGACATGTTACTTGAAGATCAGCGCTTCGCGCGGCAAAACAGCAGCCACAATGTTTACACTAGTGGTATGCAAAACATGCAGGCTTGCCAACACAATTCTGGCGCACCCACAGTTGGATACGCGGTACAACAAAAACAGCAAACTCACATGCCGTCTCAGTACGGAAATCAAAATCAACACGCGTATTCCAATACGAACAATAGTTACAACAGTAATAACATTTCATGCGGCAATCCATACAAAAGGCACCGCGGTAATAACTGCAACGGTAACAACGGATACAAAGGTAATAACAAAAACACAAACAGAAATAGAAATAATAATAACTACGAGCCAAGACAGCATCAAGGTTGGACTCGTAACGATCAGTACTTTCATTCAAACTCTGCTTTACCACAGCAGCCACCAGGTCAAAATTGGAGCATACCTTACGACCGACAGGTAAGTTATAATGCGCAACAGCAACAACAACCGCAAAAGTTTGGAGATCATAATAGGCAATATCCGAATGTGAATATAATAGAAATGACACCTGATGCACAACCTCAATCTGTGTCAGTACCTAGTACAAATGCTAATCCAACAAACTAGAAACAGTCACTACTTTGCCCCAGGTCGTGGCTGAAGAATCCTTGGGGGGCGGCTTCAATGTTAATCAGTTATTTGACACCACACTTGAACAACAGAATAATGATATGCCGAGTAATTCTAAACAAAAACTACCTGTTTTATTTATAAGATACAACCACAATAACAATATATCAGATGAACTTTTACAAGACAGTACACAATGTCGTTTAAACACAAATGAAATTGTTTTAGCATCCACTACTGGTGTAGTAGGTGGGATTCCAACTACTATTATCCTAGATACAGGTGCAGCTGTGAGCGTTTTATCTTTTAATTTTTATAAAAGGATGTGTGAATTGGAACCTGTGCCTGAGTTTCCTGCCCAAAACTGTAAAATAACTACTGCACTAGGTAATAAGTCATGTAGGGTTACGAAGCAAGTTTTTGTAAACGTTAAAATAGGTAATGGAACCGTACAATGGCCATTCCTGGTTGTACAAAACCTTGTGACAAATTGCATATTAGGAATAGATATTATGAGCGAGAAGGACTGCATTATAGACTTCTCCAAAGGTAAATGTATTTTAAATGATAAAGGCAGTGTAATTATTATTGATTTGGACAGGAGAACTCTAAAGCATGACAAACACTGTACAGGGTACAAGGTACAGTTAGTACTTGACAAAGACATTCAAGACATGCAAACACACTCATCTGACAGAGAGCTAATGGACTTGAAAACATTGCTTGATCATAAGATAAGTGAAGCTACAGCTCTCAGTGTACATGAACGTATAAAACTACAGGAAGTGTTATCCAAATATTTACAAGTTTTTACCAAACGATTAGGTGTTATCAACACGTATGTGTACAAGATTGAAGTTAAGCCTCACAAGATCTTCTACCATAAGACATATAACGTACCGTTATCTCAACGACCTGCTGTGTGGCAAGAACTAAAACAAATTACAACATAGATTATAAGTAGTATAGAAATTTTCATTTCAGCGGTTCCAGTGACGCAGTTGAAGACAGAAGAACTTTTCTTTCAACGCCGCGGTTCCACCGAGAAGACTGAATATTAAAGTAAAATTTATGATTACGTAGCAGTGAATGATATATAAATTTTTCACGGAACATTTGTGACTGTAGGTACCACTGACTTGCTATGACACCTGACGAACCGACAGACGTCATCTGTGAAGCGATCTTTTACTTCGAGAAATAGATTAGACGCACATCTCTCAGCAAGAAAAGCATCTACCAGTAGTCAAGGCCACACAGACACACTACACACACGCACAAAACGCGAGGAATCGAACATTTTCTCTCTCTTACTATTTTGAATATTTATTGAGTAGTGAAAACGCCTGGTCTTGCCTACTGATGTAATGAATGTTGTGTCTAACCTATCTTAATTTCAGATGACATCACAAAAAACATCGATAATATCCCAGCAAAACCGCTAAAGAGGATGTAAATATCTGCAATTCATGTAATCAAATATGACACAATGTAATAACCTATAGCTATGTAATGATGATGTAAACATGTTTATGTGCAACTGTATTATGTTTATGCTAAGAAAATATGTGACGTGTGTATGTATTATTACTTATGTTTTTTTTAAACTGATGTATAATGTAACTGTTACTGTGTGAAAATTTGAACGATAACGAGTGCCAAAATGTGAAAAACTTTTTTTAAAAAAAAAAAAAAAAAAAAAAAATTGCGTAGTGAACCACTATTCACGGACATTAACGTACATTACTAAGTCTGCAACTACGCAGAAACCTATGTGAAAGAAACTGTTAATGACATTCATGATGCATCGTACCTTTGTTAACGCGATGAACGATTTCTTCGATGAGTAACCACGAACATTTAGGTGAGCTATATTTTAAAAAAAAAAACTGAATATGTGAAGTGCATAATTCGTGCATCGTCTAGCGACATTACTACAGTACCCAACTTCAAGATGTTAACTGGATTAAATGGACACAAAGTGCCTGTCCAGAAAACAACACGACGGGTGGAAGAATTTTGGTTGGAACTTCAGGGAATGAAATGTTCTCGAAATGTGACGGACACTCTTACCTGGACTGTCCAAGGATCGACGCCAGCTATGTGCCGTCCGAGGTTCTGCAACCAAGCTTCCACGGAATATCGAAAACGAACTGCATATGGACTAATTACTCGACGGGTCACGTCTGATCTGTAATAAACAATGCTTTTTGTCACAACGAACTGCATCACAACGACTATAATGGAAATAGGAAATGGACATGCTTATGTATCAATCACGTTGTTATACAACGATGTTACTGTGATCAAAAAAAACTTTACCACGACGATACTAACCTGTAAAAAATTATTGTGCAGCAGATGAATATGAACTGTGATAACGACACCATGTGTATAGGTCAACGCACCTGAAAAATACGGACATTTTTCTTTGAAGCATTTCATTGCAATGCTATGTAACTAAGAACATTCAACAATCTAAAGTTGTATTGTATTATAACAAATATTGTAATTTTAAAACTAAGTTACCTGTCATAGAATGTAGTCTTCATATGTAATCTTGGTGGAATATTTTCTTTGTGCAACGACTAAGAAATGCGCGCGCACACGAACAATATGAACTGCAATACTGTGCCGCGTGATCTAAATTTACGAAATAACGGCAGTGCCGTAGTTACACAGACGCTTCTGCGCATGCGCGCACTCTGTTTTGCCAACATAAGAACTTTTTCGGCGCACGCGCGTCATTCAAATTTTGTGTATAATATACAGTATAATGTAAGTCATGTAAATAGTTGTAGATAACTTAGATTTTCTTGTGCCTTTAGGTGAATTGCTCGCCTGCAGGTGTGTCCTTTCGCCTCGCAATTCAGGGGGCAATATAAAGGCACATTTGCATGCCGAGCGTGAGTTTCCTCGGAAACGCGAGATATTAATTAAATAAATAATCAGTGACAAATAAATAAAGCCTATGGCACACAACTGCAGCACTGTGTCGCTGATAAAACAAAAGTACATTTTCGTTAGTCGTATGTTTGATTAAGAAATGGAAGAGCTCTCGTTGAAGTGGTGCGAGAAGCACGTATTTTAGTTTATTGTCTGGCACACCGCCATATTTCATGATATAGAAAATTGCAACCATACTAGGCACTCGATTCTGTAAAGAATTTATATTTATAAAAGTAAGTAGGATTATGAACTGTAGGCTTATTCATTGAATATATCTGATTTAACTAACTGTGTAATTTTTTGTTTAGTAGACAATCACCTCTGTACGACGTTTTGGCATGGCTGGCAAATTATTGTAATATTGAGATTTAGTTTATGAGTCCGCACCTACCGCAGCAGTCTTTGGAAACGATTTAATTACGAAGTCCGATTATTTCAGTTTTATTTCACGGTCAACTACGAGTAACATTGCCTTTACGAAAAAGCCATTGTCAAGCGTCTGATACCGAATAATCAAAACCTGACGACTCATAGGAGAGCCAATCAGACAGATAAAAATAATTAATATTATATTTTATTTTATTTTATTTTATTTATTTTATAGTGCAACCACAAATTTTGCATACGTACAATAAGAACTTTCGAATTACCAACTTGGGGTAAACTGTAAGCTACTCAGGAAATGTGGTACATGGGCTACACAGTATAAATCTGGATACTAATCAGATTTTTCAGAAATTATAGTACCTTCATACAATGGCTCCTGCAAAGCTTCCCATATTTTTCTAAGCTTAGCTAGAAAGTCCAACATACAATTCTCACTGGTCATCTAAAAAATGTGCAAGTAGAAAAGATCATTGCTGTGTTAACAAAAACAAGTTGTTGTGACTTAACTTTAATACGGTGTGTGGAACAGTGTAAGTGAACATGAAGGGCATTGGAAACTAAGCAAAATCCAAACCATTTGTTTCCAGTGAATACACTACACTGGAGATGAAAACTGTTCCATCTACAGGAAAAGTAATTTTTTTATAATAATAATAATAATAATTAAAAAAAAAAAAAAAAAAACGAAGAAAGAGATAGATAGAAGAGGGGTGGAAGGCATTATAGGTCATTACGGATGGAGAATAAGATTGCGTAGGAAAGGATAAAGAAGAAAATCAGTTGAGAAACTTCTTTAAAAGTAACCACCCTGGCATTTGTGTGAAGTGATTTAAGGAAACTACAAGAAACCAAAATTTGAATTTGAACAGCCTTCGTTGATTTGAACATTCTTCCTCCAGAGTGTAGCTGCATGAGTAGGACGAAAACAAAGTGTTCTTCAATGTTAACACTAATTACGTAAACAGACTCATTTAACAATTATTCAACAAAAGAATTGTTCAAATGATCTATGGGAAATGTTACTAACTAACAGTTCCAGAGTAACATCTCTGTGCCATTTACATCACAATAATTTTTTGGAATGTAAATAAGCAAACAGTATCACTAGACAATATTACAATAAACTATTGGACCATGTCCACTGGGTGAACAGAAAAAAAAGCATAAGTGGGGGAAAGAGGAGGGAAAAGAGGGGGAGGAGGTGAAAGCGGGTGAGGCGGGTAAGGGTGAAGGTGGGGTGGTAGGGGTGAAGAGGGGAGGGGGAGGGTGAAAGCATGGGTGGGGGTGAAGAGGGGGGTAGGTGTGAACAGGATGGGTAAGGGTGAGGGGGGTGTAGAGGGGAAGAAGGGGGTGGTAGGGGTGAAGACTGAGGGGAGGGGGTAGGGGAGGGGGGAGGGGGTAGGGGCGAGAGGAGGGGGGAGGGGCGAGAGGAGGGGGGAGGGGAGAGGGTAGGGGCGGGGGTAGGGGAGAAGGGGGGTGGTAGGGGTAAGGGGGGGTAGGGGTTGAAGAGGGTGGGGGGGGTAGCGGGTGAAGGGGGGGGTAGCGGGTGAAGGGGGGGGGGGGGGGTAGCGGGTGAAGGGGTGGGGGGGGTAGCGGGTGAGGGGGGGGGCGGTAGCGGGTGAGAGGGGGGGTGGGGGTAGTGGGTGAAGGGGGGGGGGGGGGGGGTAGCGGGTGAAGGGGGGGGGGTAGCGGGTGAAAGGGGGGGGGAGGTAGTGGGTGAAGGGGGGGGGGGTAGTGGGTGAAGGGGGGGGGTAGTGGGTGAAAGGGGGGGTAGTGGGTGAAAGGGGGGGGGGTAGTGGGTGAAAGGGGGGGGGGGGTAGTGGGTGAAGGGGGGGGGGTAGTGGGTGAAAGGGGGGGGGGGGTAGTGGGTGAAAGGGGGGGGGTAGTGGGTGAAGGGGGGGGGGGGTAGTGGGTGAAGGGGGGGGGGGGTAGTGGGTGAAGGGGGGGGGGGTAGTGGGTGAAGGGGGGGGGGGGGTAGTGGGTGAAGGGGGGGGGGGTAGTGGGTGAAGGGGGGGGTAGTGGGTGAAGGGGGGGGGGTAGTGGGTGAAGGGGGGGGGCTAGTGGGTGAAGGGGGGTGGTGGTGAGGGGGGGGTAGCGGTGAAGGGGGGTGGTGGTGAGGGGGGTAGCGGTGAAGGGGGGTGGCGGTGAGGGGGGGTAGCGGTGAAGGGGGGTGGCGGTGAGGGGGGTAGGGTTGATGGGGTCGGGGTAGGTAGGGGGGTCGGGGTAGGTAGGGGGGGTGGGGGTGAGGGGGGTGTAGGGTTGAGGGGGGTAGGGGTGAGGGGGGGGGGGTAGGGGTGAGGGGGTATTGGTGAGGGGGGTATTGGTGAGGGGGGTATTGGTGAGGGGGGTAGTGGTGAGGGGGGTAGTGGTGAGGGGGGTAGTGGTGAGGGGGGTAGTGGTGAGGGGGGTAGTGGTGAGGGGGGTAGTGGTGAGGGGGGTAGGGGTGAGGGGGGTAGGGGTGAGGGGGGTAGGGGTGAGGGGGGTAGGGGTGAGGGGGGTAGGGGTGAGGGGGGTAGGGGTGAGGGGGGTAGGGGTGAGGGGGGTAGGGGTGAGGGGGGTAGGGGTGAGGGGGGTAGGGGTGAGGGGGGTAGGGGTGAGGGGGGTGGGGGTGAGTAGGGGTGAGGGGGGTAGGGGTGAGGGGGGTAGGGGTGAGTAGGGGTGAGGGGGGTAGGGGTGAGTAGGGGTGAGGGGGGTAGGGGTGAGTGTGGCTTCTAAGTGGCCAGTCTCCAAAGTGTTAATATATGGTGGTGTGCCAGTATGGTCTAGAGTGATTAAAAAGATTCCAGGTGATAACTGTGTGGGGATGGTGGTACGTGTGTCTGATGTACACTGAAGAGCCATAGAAATTGGTACACCTGCCTAATATCCAATAGAGCTCCCACGAGCACGCAGAAGTGCTGTGAGACAACGTAGCATGAACTCTACTAATGTCTGAAGCGTTGCTGGAGGGAATTGACACCATGAGTCCTGCAGGACTGTCAATAAATCCGTAAGAAACCAGGGGTGGAGATCTTTTCTGAAAGCACGTTTCAAGGCATCCCAACTGCACACACCCCACACCATTACAGAGGCCTCCACCAATTTTAACAGTTCCTGCTGACATGCAGGATCTATGGATTCGTGAGATTGTCTCCATACCCGTATACATATACATGCTTGATAAAATTTGAAACGAGACTCATCCGACCAGGCAACATGCTTCCAGTCATCACCAGTCCAACATCTATATTGATGTGGCCAGGCGAAGCGTAAAACTTTGTGTTGTGCAGTCATCAAAGGTTCACCAGTGGGCTTTCAGCTCCGAAAGCCTATATAGAAGATGTTTCATTGTGTGGTTCGCACGCTGACACTTATTGATGGCCCAGCACTGAAATCTGCAACAATTTGCGGAAGGGTTGCAGTTCTGTCACCATGAATGATTCTCTTCAGCCGTCATTGGTCCCGTTCTTGCAGGATCTTTTTCCGGCTGCAGCGATGTCTGAGATTTGCCGTTTTACTGGATTCCTGATGTTCACTGCACTATCGTGAAATGCTCGTACGGGAAAAATCCCCACTTCATCACTACCTCGGAGATGCTGTGTCCCACCGCTTATGCGCCCACTATAACACCACGTTCAAACTCACTTAAATCTTGTTAACCTGCTACTGTAGCAGCAGTAACCAGTCTAACAACTGCACCAGACACTTGTTGTCGTATAGGTGTTGCCAACTGCAGTGCCGTATCCTGCATGTTTACGTATCTCAGCATTTGAATACGCATGCCTATACCTATCTCTATGGCATTTCAGTGTATGTCTGCCTAGATGAGAGAATGCAATTGTTATTCATTTTTAACTAATATTATGGCACTACATAACATCTGCCAGTCTACAATAACTGCATACAAATTTCACACAGAATCATATTGTTTTTTTACTGTGGACAATTTTGAAGCAAGGTTCCAGGCACAGTGAAACACCACACTGTTCACATTTGTACCATGTCTCTTTGTGAGAAACTTTGCTATTCTCTTTCTTGCTCCTGGCACTGCACGTGTGACACACACGAGCAGCATATTTCTTTGTAGTTGGAGGTATGTCCTGCAAAAAAATGTCTCTTTGTTAGCCGACCTACAGTTCCTTCATTCCTTTATATGACTTCAAGTGTATCACCTTCAACAAGCTGAGCTGCAAGCACTGTTATGAAGTCTGTTATTGTGAGTTTCTTGTTGTGCACTGCATTATATAGCCAAAAAGCATTTGATACTCCCATCAGCAGCAGATGGAAATATAATTTTCGCCACCATTTCACAATTCTGTGCTGGAATGGATTGCACTGAAGGCGCTGGTCTCCAATATCCACTCCAATTTTATTCAGATTAAAATCCAATACTTCAAGTGGTTTAATTACAACAGACCTATTTTCCTTAGTAATGTGTACCAAATGTGGCCTGATGCCTTTTAGACAATGTATACACATCCCTCTTATCCTTCCACTTCATTGCTAATACATTATCTTTACGCGGAAAAGACATTTCCCCTCTTTCAGCATATTATATACTAAAACTTTAGGTAATCCTTTCCTAGATTTATTCACAGAACCAACAGCTCCAGTACCTTTGTCAGCCAGTCATTGAAAAAGCTCTGGAATGGAATAAAATCTGTAAATACACAGTGCGACCTTTATTCAGTAAGCCGCCATCAGACAATTGCAATACAACAGCGGACAAAGAATTGTAAACAATATGCTTACCAGTGTAAACTTCATAGTTTACAACATAGCCACTACTGGCTTCAGCAACAGCATAAACCTTCAGTTCATACTTATGAGGCCTATTTGCATGTAAACATGGAAGCTCACACGACCTCGAAATGGGCATATTCCTTCATCAATTGTCAGTTTTTCTGTGGGACAATATGCCTGGATACATCACTCCTTCAAATTCTTATAATAACATAAAACTTTATAAAGTGGGTGAAATCCATCTTCACCTGGTTTTTTCTCTTTAGAATTGTCAACAAGATGCGAGCACGACAGTATCTGAGTAAAACGCAAATGACTCTTAACTTGGGGACAGAAGTTACAACTAAGGACAGGATTAGTGCTCCAGTGGTCCATAATTTTTGGCTTTCTTGAAATACACATGTGGAAAAGTGTAGTCAAGAAACGCCTCATCTCACTTTTAGTCACTGGCTTCCAGGAACTCAAAACTGAATTAGGCTTCATGTTATTTCCTCTTCTTTTCTTCTGGATTGTCTGTGATGTGTACATATTTGTCTGTATCTTGAGTTCTTTTACGTCACTGTCAGTAAGGAACACTTTACTGCAATCTAGTACAGAACCTGAGTCATCAATATTCACTAGAATCTGCTTGTGTGTAGTGTTGACAGGCAGATGTCGATGGGTGTCAAATTCAGTCCAGTCAACATCTTTTGGATATGGCACAGCTGCTGGATTTGAAGTAACACCTTCAACATCATTCTCGTCTGCATCTGCAGACAAGCTGTCGTCTATCTCACTTTCTAAAAGGAATATCACATTATATGTAACTACATATATCTCTTACAGAAGAGATGTTCAGCAGAAATGTGTGTACTGCACAATTACGAGCAGTTGAAAATTCGGGAATACGTACCTTCAAACACAACACTGTATTCAGAATCGGCAGAATCACTCTCTACATTGTCCGGAGTGCTGCTATCATTAATCAAATCCACGATTTCTGCATCTGACAATCTCTCATTTTTTTTTCCCATTTGAAATCCGTGATCAAGTGATTTTAATTCATTTTATGAATTAATTTTGATTTAATTTCTTTCATTTCATCACTCCATTTTTTTGTCCACACTATTGCAGTGGTTATTTCTATTCCTCATTTTTCTTGAATTTCATTTTACCTATAATCCCTTCTTTCATTTAAATCTTCGTTGCCCTTATTTTGTACATAGTACAATATGAATTTAGGCTATGTTTTAATGTTTGTATGATGATTGCCATAAAAAAATGTATATCTTGTACTGAAAAATACATTTGACACTATTGCACAGTCAATATAAATTTATTTTTTATCTGATAAATCGGCATTTTAAAATATTTTAATATCAAAACAGATAAATACAATTATATTCAAACTCACAAAAATTACAATATAATAGAGGGAAACATTCCACTTGGGAAAAATATATCTAAAAACAAGGATGATGTGACTTACCGAACGAAAGCGCTGGCAGGTCGATAGACACACAAACACACACACAAAATTCAAGGTTTCGCAACAAACTGTTGCCTCATCAGGAAAGAGGGGAAAGAGAGGGAAAGACGAAAGGATGTGGATTTTAAGGGAGAGGGTAAGGAGTCATTCCAATCCCGGGAGCGGAAAGACTTACCTTAGGGGGAAAAAAGGACAGGTATACACTCGCGCGCGCACACACATATCCATCCACACATATACAGACACAAGCAGACATATTTAAAGACAAAGAGTTTGGGCAGAGATGTCAGTCGAGGCGGAAGTGAAGAGGCAAAGATGATGTTGAATGACAGGTGAGGTATCAGTGGCGGCAACTTGAAATTAGCGGAGATTGAGGCCTGGTGGGTATCGGGAAGAGAGGATATATTGAAGAGCAAGTTCCCATCTCCGGAGTTCGGATAGGTTGGTGTTGCTGGGAAGTATCCAGATATCCCGGACGGTGTAACACTGTGCCAAGATGTGCTGGCCGTGCACCAAGGCATGTTTAGCCACAGGGTGATCCTCATTACCAAAAACAGTCTGCCTGTGTCCATTCATGCGAATGGACAGTTTATTGCTGGTCATTCCCACATAGAATGCATCACAGTGTAGACAGGTCAGTTGGTAAATCATGTGGGTGCTTTCACATGTGGCTCTGCCTTTGATCGTGTACACCTTCCGGGTTACAGGACTGGAGTAGGTGGTGGTGGGAGGGTGCATGGGACAGGTTTTACACCGGGGGCAGTTACAAGGATAGGAGCCAGAGGGTAGGGAAGGTGGTTTGGGGATTTCATAGGGATGAACTAACAGGTTACGAACGTTAGGTGGACGGCGGAAAGACACTCTTGGTGGAGTGGGGAGGATTTCATGAAGGATATGAGATCCATCCACCTAACGTTCGTAACCTGTTAGTTCATCCCTATGAAATCCCCAAACCACCTTCCCTACCCTCTGGCTCCTATCCTTGTAACCGCCCCCGGTGTAAAACCTGTCCCATGCACCCTCCCACCACCACCTACTCCAGTCCTGTAACCCGGAAGGTGTACACGATCAAAGGCAGAGCCACATGTGAAAGCACCCACATGATTTACCAACTGACCTGTCTACACTGTGATGCATTCTATGTGGGAATGACCAGCAATAAACTGTCCATTCGCATGAATGGACACAGGCAGACAGTGTTTGTTGGTAATGAGGATCACCCTGTGGCTAAACATGCGTTGGTACATGGCCAGCACATCTTGGCACAGTGTTACACTGTCCGGGTTATCTGGATACTTCCCACCAACACCAACCTATCCGAACTCCGGAGATGGGAACTTGCTCTTTAAGATATCCTCTCTTCCCGTTACCCACCAGGCCTCAACATTTGCTAATTTCAAGTTCCCGCCACTCATACCTCACCTGTCATTCAACATCATCTTTGCCTCCTCACTTCCGCCTCGACTGACATCTCTGCCCAAACTCTGTCTTTAAATATGTCTGCTTGTGTCTGTATATGTGTGGATGGATTGTGTGTGCGCGCGCGCGCGCGCGCGAGTGTATACCTGTCCTTTTTTCCCCCTAAGGTAAGTCTTTCCGCTCCCGGGGTTGGAGTGACTCCTTACCCTCTCCCTTAAAACCCACATCCTTTCGTCTTTCCCTCTCCTTCCCCTCTTTCCTGATGAGGCTACAGTTTGTTGCGAAAGCTTGAATTTTGTGTGTGTGTTTATGTTTGTTTGTGTGTCTATCGACCTGCCAGCACTTTCGTTCGGTAAGTCACATCATCTTTGTTTTTCGATATATTTTTCACAAAAATTACAAGTAGAAAAAGAATGATATAAAGAAAAAATGGAAACAAATGAAAATTTCTACAATGATTAAAATATAACACAGGAATAGAATTAAAAAATTACATTTAAACTAATTAATTGAATAAGAATAATTATCAAAGTCAATTTGGTGAAGATTTAAAAATAAAAAAGTTAAGGTACTTGAGATTCAAACCTATGAGCTTCACCACATGAAGGCCTTACAGTAGCTATTACACCTTGCAACCAGGCTACATTAATCTTCTCCTTTAAAGCTATATCAATAGTCAGATAAAATTACTAATTGTTTCCATAAATTACTTGCAAACAAGGGCCCACCAGGGTGAATGGGTGCGATATCTGGGATCTTAACCTACATTACTACGTCGATGTTTCAAAATGTCCATTCCAACAATGGGGACCTCTCCTTGTTAGTTAATGCCAAAAGAAACAAACAGCATCAGATGCTGAAGTCACGTGGAGTATTAAGACAGCAAAATAGGTAGCCACCATAGAAGCAAAAGCATATTACATATTACATTTAAGAAACCGTGATGGCTGTAGTATCCTATTATTCAATGAGTAATGTTTTTTGGAGTTGCAATGCACACCTGCATTTTTAATCTTTGCAATAAAGAGCATGGCAAGTAGTAAATTATACAAACTGTATGGGCATCTACATCCCCAAACTACATAAAATGTAAATTGGAGGTGTCAGCAAGATTAACTAGAACAGAAACTGCAAAACTACTTCCTGAAAGCAGAAATAATATTAAAATTTATGAAAACAACAGTCATGCTGAATCAAAACTGCTGAAAAACTTACCTATTGTTTTTATCATTTCAGCAAAGAAACTTTCATTCCATTTTAACAGATTAGCAAAGCCACGCTTCATCTGTGCACTTTTTTTGTCTATTTCTAAGCCGATGTCATGACCGATGCGTGAAATTTCTAGCTCAGTAGAACTAAAAAACCACAGAAATGAATTATTAACAGGGTAAAGTGTGTATTTATCAAATTATACATTATGTCTCCTACTGTCTGTATGATGGATGACCACCAACATTCCTTTGGGAATCACCAACTCATTGAACCGATTCAAGGAGAACCATTTTATTTGAGAACTAACATTTAACATTAATGAAGAAACACATTTATTTTATTTTAAATCTAATATTTGACTACACAATAAGTGAGAAGTTACTTTCAAGTTCTTTTGCAGTGATCATTTCTGCTATGAGCTGTTTGAAATTTGGTTGATAATTAACGAACACAGTTCACATCAGTTCACTTAAATGTACACCAAACTGTTCATGCTGATACTCCGATCAGACTAACCTCAAGTACTACTATACAGCTTTTGATATAGTTTTTACTAACATATCAATGAAAATGATCAATTTTGGAAAGACAATGTAAATAGGATAGACAAAAAAATCTACACACCAGGCAGCAGCAAGAAAACGCACAGAAAGGTATTTACATTTGCAAGCTTTTGGAGACTGTCCTGCCCTCTTCTGGGAGAATGGCTGAAGGAGAAGAAAGAGGGGTGAAGGAAAAAGACTGGTGAGGTTTAGGAAATGGGAAGCGTTCAGGAAAGTCACCCAGAACCCTGGGTCCGGTAAGTCTCCACTCACGCAGGTTCCAGGTTACTTTCCTGACCTCTCCCCATTTCCTAAACCTCGCCAGTCCTTTTCAGTCAACCCTCTTCCTCCCCTTCAGTCCTCCTGCCAGAGGGAGCCACTGGCTCCAAAACATTGTAAATTTAAAACACCAAGGAGGAGATGTGCAACAAACAAAAGTTTGCAGGCGTGTTTCTCCATCCAAAAGATGATGTCGGAAATTTCACAACAGTCGCATAAGAGTGGGCGCTAGCAGTGTCATTGTGAGGATGCAAAACAGGTTTGCTTTAAACGCATACTGTTTTGCGAGCGTTAATTATCTTTGACATTAGATGTGGTGAGCTGATGTTAGTCAAGAATACGTGTAAGACAACAAAGTCGACATTATCAGTACCTCGATGAGATTAAGCGAGATCGTTTAATAGGATTGTGTTTGGCATACGGCTCTGGTGAATTGTACCGTATCTCCAGCAGCAATCTTAGGAGCAGTTGGCACCACAGTGACACAACAAACTGTTACAAGTCAGTTATTTCACGGACAGCTCCAATCCAGATGCCCTGTAGCTTGCATTCCACAGGCCCCAAACCATTGCCATTTGCCATTTCAGCAGTGTCAAGTGAGAGCTCATTGGCAGGCAGGGTGGAGGCCTGTTGCTTTTTCTCACAAAGCCTGGTTCTGCCTCAGTGCCAGTTGATGGCCTGCAATCAACCTGTCAGCATAATAGAAACAGTGGACCTAAACCTGAAATTATGGTACGGGGTGCAATTTGTACATCAATCTGGTGATTTGACATGTTGTGCCACTACTTCCTAAAGAGCATTCCAAGAGATGTTTCCTGACAGGATAATGCTCACCTACACATACCACTTTGTAATCCAACACAATCTCCAGAGTGTCGACATGTTGCCTTGACCTGCTCAATTACCAGATCTCTCCCGCATCAACCATGTATGGGAGATCATTGGACAACAACTACAGTGTCATCCACAAGCAGCATTAATTGTCCCTGTATTGCCCGATCAAGTTCAACAGGCATGAAAATCCATCCCACAAACTGACATCTGGTACATGTACGACACAATGCACACAGTTTGTGTGCTTGCATTCAACATTGTGGCAGTTACATCAGTTATTAATGTACTAGCATTTCAAATTTGCAATGTATTTTCTCGTGCTTACATTAACCTGTTATCTTGCAATGTTCATCACTTAAATACAGGGTGCGTCAAAAAAATGTACACACACTTTGAAGCATCATAGAAAATATATTTCCCATTCTACAATGTTAAATTTCTGGAAAAGGGATAGCTTAAAGTCCAATTGGAAAAATAAATGTACTTTGCAAATGTGATTAATGTTCAAACTGGTGGCCTTCAGCATCAATACATTTCCGAGTACGAGTCACCAATGATTCCGTACATCGTACCAAAGTGACAAATGAGGTTTCAGCGCACACTGCCTGAATCTAATTCCAAAGTGTGTCCAGGTTACGTGGTTTACGTTTGTACACTTCATCTTTTACTGTGCCCAATCAGAAGAAATCCAGCGGCGTAAGGTCTGGAGAGTGTGCAGGAAACTCGATTGGTCCCCTGCGTCCTATCCACTGGCCTGGCACATTGTTACCCAAGTATGGTCGTACGTCCCTATGATAGTGCTGCGGGGTGCCATCTTGTTGGAAATAAAACTCACCATTACCGTATAATGCACAAATGGCACGGAATATGGAGTCAGCAAGCATTGTTAGGTACGTTTCTCCAGTAACAGCACCTTCAAAGCGGAAAGGCCCAATGAGTCCTCTTGCAGACAAACCACACCACACATTTACACCAGGCAAATTCACAGCCTTTTCAACTGTAATGTGAGGATTATCTTCAGCCCAGTACACACAATTGTGCTTATTGACAGTTCCATTGAGTTTGAATTGGGCTTCATCCGACCAAATTATGCTACCGATAAATCCCGGTTCACATCTCACCATCTCCTGAACCCATTCACAAAATGCTAACCTTCGATCTGAATCGTCGTCACTTAGCTGTTGCACCAGCCTTGGAATGTACAAACAAAACTTGCATTTCTTCAGAATGCGTAGCACAGTACTAGAACTCAAAACGCACATCCGCCATGTTGCAGTTACTTCACTGACACTGCTGCCACCTGTTGAAGAAACATAACTTACTTCCTCACAGATATTTAACCTTGTAGAATGGGAAATAAATTGTCTATGACAGTTCAAAGTTTATATACATTTTTCCCTGTATATTATCTAGACAAATGTATTCCTGAAATTTTGTTACTCTACATTAATTATTTTTTTGGTGGTGTGATTTTTCCCCATTAGTGTACCTTTCTGAGTTCTCCTGTTGCCACACAGTAAGTATATTTTATATCTATCACTATTACATTATAGTTTTTACTAATAGACTGAATCAGGGGGAAGGTTCATGTATGTAATTTATTACCACTAAGCCTAACTAGTCATTCAGTCATAACTACATTTTATTTACACATCAAGCTCCCTACGACCAAATCTCTCCAAGGTCATGGAACGTGTCAGTACATGAAATTACAACATAAGAGTAATAACAGGTAAAAATAAAATGTTTATGAACCCAAAAAAAGTCAAGCCATAAGTTTAAATAAACAAATCAACAATACAACAAGAATCAGTTTAATTTTTCAAGGAACTCCTCGACAGAATAGAAGGAATGATCCATGAGGAAATTCTTCAGTTTCGATCTGAAAGTGTGTGGATTACTGCTAAGATTTTTTAATTCTTGTGGTAGCTTACTGGAAGTTCATCACTTATTGCTTGAACTGCCCATTTCTGAGCCAAAAGTATCCTTTCAGAATGGGAAGAGTTACCCCAAAATGTAATACCATATGACATAAGCAAATGAAAATAAGCAAAGTAGACTAATTTTCATGTCGAACAATCACTTACTTGAGATACTGTTCGAATAGTAAAAATGGCAGCATTAAGTGTTTGAACAAGATCCCGGACATGGGCTTTCCACGACGCTTTACTATCTATACGAACACCTAGAAATTTGAACTGTTCAGTTTCACTAATCATGTGCCCATTCTATGAAATTAGAGTCGGGTTTTGTTGAATTAGGTGTTAAAAACTGTAAAAACTGAGTCTTACTGTGATGTTTCCTGTGTGAAGCTGGGGCAGATTGCTAGTTCACTAAAAAGGCAAAAAGTATCGAAATCAGATTCACGAAAATGCAGCTGAATTACTCCTTACTAATCTGTGCAAGAAAACTGATCCCGAAGAAATTTAAGTACTAATAGTGAATACAAACAAATCGTGTAGCACTTCACACTGGCCTACTGCCAGTATATGATTTTGTCACATAGGTGGTATCAAAAATCTCCAACTTAGTCACTTTCTTTGAAAGTATGAAACAATATTTCAAAACTGTAGAGTGAACTGTTAAGCTTGGTGTAATATTTGCCCCGCCTGATTTTGCAAAGAATTACCCGTTTGTTGCCAGCCAAGATTTTCACCCAGAAAACAGTAAAGCTACTGTGCATCCCATCTTCATCTATTTTGTATGAGTAAGTACAAAAAAGCTTGTACACAGCTGGGTCATTAGCGCCCTGACTACTCTAAGAATGCACCGCGAGGCACAAGTTGACCACAACAACTAAAAGGGAAAACACGATAAAAGACAGACTGACAGGCATAGGATTAAAAAACAGCATCATCAAATGTCCTTAGCGAGGTGTGTCAAATTGATAAAACGAAGAACACGAGCAGCTGCTCGTGGGTCATCCGCTAAAATGGCATCTAAAGTATTTGGCAGGTTAAGATCGAGGCGCAGTGTGTTAAGATCTGGACAGGACATTAAAATGTGTCTAACCGTCAGCAAGTGCCCACATGGGCAGAACGGCGCCGGCGCAGCCGTCAGCAGATGGCGATGGCTGAACCGGCAGTGTCCAATTCTTAACTGGGCTAAAACGACCTCCTCCCGCCGAGAAGGGCGTGAGGAGGACGTCCAAGCCACGGGAAGAGGTTTTAAGGCCCGAAGCTTGTTGTCGGTAAGTGCAGCCCAATCGGCATGCCACAGAGATAAGATGCGCCGACAAATCACCCTGCTAAAATTGGACGAAGGGACGCAACAAGAAGCTGTTCGAGGCTGGAGGACCGCAGCCTTGGCCGCGGCATCTGCAGCTTCGTTCCCAGGGATACCGACATGGCCCGGAACCCACATAAAGCTAACTGGAGAACCGACGTCCACCAGCTGCTGAAGAGAGCGTTGGATCCGGTGTACGAAAGGGTGAACCGGGTACGGATCACTGAGGCTCTGGATGGCGCTCAGGGAATCTGAGCAAATGACATAAGCAGAATGTCGGTGGCGGCAGATGTAAAGAACAGCCTGGTAGAGGGCAAAGAGCTCAGCTGTGAAGACCGAACAATGGCCATGGAGCCGGTATTTGAAACTTTGTGCCTCGACAATAAAGGAACACCCGACCCCGTCATTGGTCTTAGAGCCATCTGTATAAATGAAAGTCATGTCGATGAACTTCGAACGAAGTTCCAAAAAACGGGAGTGGTAGACCGAACCGGGGGTGACCTCTTTTGGGAGCGAGGTGAGGTCAAGGTGAACGCGGACATGAGCCTGGAGCCAAGGTGGCGTGCGGCTCTCGCCCACTCGAAAGGTTGCAGGGAGGGAAAAAGTAAGGTGTTGAAGGAGGCGACGAAAGCGAACTCCAGGGGGTAGCAGGGCAGAGACATACAACCCGTATTGACGGTCAAGAGAGTCGTCAAAAAAGGAACGATAAGACGGATGGTCGGGCATTGACAGTAGCCGACAGGCATACCGACAAAGCAGTATATCGCGCCGCTAGGTGAGTGGCAATTCGCCAGCGTCAGCATGAAGACTCTCTACGGGACTGGTATAAAATGCTCCGATCGCAAGTCGTAAACCCCGATGTTGTATGGAGTTGAGGCGGCGTAAGATGGATGGCCGTGCAGAGGAGTATACGAAGCTCCCATAATCCAGCTTGGAGCGGACGATCGACCGATATAGACGAAGTAGGACGGTTCGATCCGCTCCCCACGACAGACCACTGACAACACGGAGGACATTTAAAGAACGGGTACAACGGGCGGCCAAATATGACACATGTGGAGACCAGCTAAGTTTCCTGTCAAATGTAAGGCCTAAAAATTTGGTTGTCTCCACGATTGGGAGAGCAACGGGACCGAGTCGTAAGGACGGTGGGAGAAACTCTTTGTATCGCCAGAAGGTAATACAGACCGTCTTCTCGGCAGAAAAACGGAAGCCATTGGCGACACTCCAGGAGTAAAGACGGTCAAGAGAACGCTGAAGACAGCGCTCCAGGACACGTGTACACTGCGCACTGCAATAGATGGTAAAATCGTCCACGAAAAGGGAGCCTGATACATCAGCTGGGAGGCAATCCATTATTGGATTTATCGCGATGGCGAAGAGAGCGACGCTCAAAACTGAGCCCTGTGGCACCCCATTCTCCTGGCGAAAGGTGTCGGACAGGACAGAACCCACACGTACCCTGAACTGTCGATCCATTAAAAAGGAACGAATAAAAAGAGGGAGGCGACCGCGAAGGCCCCATGTATGCATGGTGCGGAGAATGCCCGCCTTCCAACAGGTGTCGTAAGCCTTCTCCAAATCAAAGAACACAGCCGCGGTCGGGCGCTTCCGCAAGAAGTTATTCATAATGAAGGTCGACAAGGTAACCAGATGGTCAACAGCAGAGCGGCGCCTACGAAATCCACATTGTACATTGGTAAGTAGGCGTCGAGACTCGAGCAGCCAAACCAATCGAGAGTTAACCATTCGCTCCATCACTTTACAGACACAGCTGGTAAGCGAGATAGGTCGATAACTGGAAGGCAAGTGCTTGTCCTTCCCCGGCTTAGGAATCGGGACAACAATAGACTCGCGCCAGCATGCGGGAACATGTCCCTCAATCCAGATGCGATTGTATGTACGAAGAAGAAAACCTTTACCCGCAGGAGAAAGGTTCTTCAGCATCTGAATATGAATAGAATCTGGCCCTGGAGCAGAGGACCGTGATCGGCCAAGTGCGTTTTCGAGTTCCCGCATGGTGAATGGGGCATTATAACTTTCACAATTCGAGGAGCGGAAGTTAGGTGGCCTAGCCTCCTCTGCCTGTTTGCGGGGGAGGAAGGCAGGGTGGTAATGAGTGGAGCTCGAAACCTCTGCGAAAAAGCGGCCGAAGGCATTGGAGACAGCCTCAGGGGCCACAAGGACGTCATTCGCGACCTTCAAGCCAGAAACTGGTGAGTGGACCTTAGTGCCAGATAGCCGGCGCAGGCTACCCCAGACAACAGAAGAAGGAGTAAAACTGTTGAAGGTGCTTGTGAAAGCAGCCCAGCTGGCTTTCTTGCTTTCTTTGATAATACGACGACACTGAGCACGTAATCGTTTATAATTGATACAATTCGCCACTGTAGGGTGGCGTTTAAAAGTGCGTAAAGCACGTCGACGAGCACGTAAAGCGTCTCTACATGCTGCGGTCCACCAGGGGACCGGTACGCGACGTGGAGAAGAAGGAGGGTGAGGGATGGAATATTCAGCAGCAGCGAGAATGACTTCCGTGAGGTGTGCGACCTGACGATCGCAGCTTGTAAAGGTTTGATCCTGAAAGGTCGCCCTGGAAGAGAAGAGCCCCCAGTCTGCCTTGGAGATGGTCCAATTAGAGAAGCACGGAGAGGGGGTATGCTGCAGGAGATGGATAACACACGGGAAGTGGTCGCTCGAATATGTATCAGAAAGTGCATACCACTCAAACCGGCGTGCAAGTTGGGGAGTACATATAGAGAGGTCTAAATGGGAATAGGTGTGAGATGTGTCCGAAAGAAAAGTAGGGGCGCCAGTATTGAGGCAGACAAGATCGAGCTGGTTGAAAAGGTCTGCTAACAAGGAGCCCCTCGGGCAGGATGCTGGAGAGCCCCAAAGGGGATGGTGGGCATTGAAGTCTCCAGTTAACAAAAATGGTGCAGGTAGCTGAGCAATAAGTTGCATCACGTCTGCCCTGGTAACGGCAGATGACGATGGAGTGTAAACGGTACAAAAGGAAAACGTAAAAGTGGGGAGAGTAATGCGGATGGCAACTGCCTGCAGGCCGGTGTGCAACGTGATGGGATCGTAGTAAATATCATCCCGGACCAGCAACATAACCCCTCCATGAGCTGGGATACCTACCACAGGGGGTAGGTCAAAATGCACATAGGTGTAGTGTGCCAAGGCAATTTGATCGCATGGGCGTAGCTTCGTTTCCTGGAGGGCTACGACAAGCGGACGGTGCAAGCGGAGCAGCAACTTCAAGTCCTCTCGGTTGGAGCGAATGCTGCGAATATTCCAGTGAATAAGTGCCATCGTAAGAAAAGAAAGATGAGAGAAGTGGTCACCTCGAAGGCCGCTTAGGGCCTGGCTTCGAGCGAGCACTGCCGCCGCTATCAGTAGGCGGACAGTCATCGTCCATTGGGTCTATAGGGTCATCGGCCATCTCGGGAGGATGGCCGGGAGGGGGAGCTTCCTCCGCCAGTGAACGGCCAGATGTACGGCGACCAGCGGTGCGGCCAGGCGAAACGGATGACGGCCTGGGGCGGCAGCCGCTGGGTGGCGCAAGAGAAGAAATGCGCCGTGGCGGGGAAGGAGAACTGTGCTTCCTATGCGCCTTTTTGGAAGGACGTGTAGTGGAAGTACCGGTCGAAGGCTGGGAGGTCGAGGTATGGAGGAAGTCTGCACGGGATGGTTCCTTCTTGAAGGCCCATGCATCTGACTTCGGTGTCTTCGTCTTAGCAGAAGCTGAGGAAGGTGCTCGTGTCTGTGGGGTGATGGGAGGAAGAGGAGACGTCGACCGCGCGATCTTAGCACTGGCCGAACGGACGACCGTGGTGCTGAAGGTCAGATCGCATGTCTGGGTTGCTACCTCCTGGGTAGTCCGAGGAGAGGCGAGGACAGTACTGTATTTCCCCGCTGGGAGCAGCGTGGGCTTCCTACTAGCCAATAGCTTGCGAGCAGCCGAGGTGGACACTTTCTCTTTGACCCGAATTTCCTGAATACAGCGTTCTTCCTTATAGACAGGACAGTCGCGGGAGGATGCGGCATGGTCACCCTGACAGTTCACACAACGAGGAGACGGAGGTGGACAGTCACCCTCATGGGCATCCCTGCCACAGGTGACACATTTAGCCGCATTGGAACAAGACTGTCGAGTGTGATTGAAACGCTGACACTGGTAGCAGCGCGTAGGTGTCGGGATATAGGGGCGAACAGAAATAACCTCGTAGCCCGCCTTGATGCGCGATGGCAGCTTAACACTATCGAAGGTCAAGAAAATTGTCCGGGTCGGTACAAGGTCATTGTTGACCTTTTTCATGACCCTATGGACAGCCGTCACGCCCTGCTCAGCGAGGAATGATTGAAGCTCCTCGTCAGTCAATCCGTCGAGGGAGCTAGTATAGACTACACCATGAGACGAATTCAAAGTTCGGTGGGCCTCCACCCGGACAGGGAACGTGTACAGGAGGGTGGCCCGAAGCAGTTTTTGTGCCTGAAAGGCACTCTCAGTTTCTAGTAATAAGGTGCCGTTACGCAACCTGGTACAGGATTTGACAGATCCGGCTATGGCATCTACGCCCTTCTGAATAACGAAAGGGTTGACAGAGGAAAAATCCTTTCCGTCCTCAGATCAAGAAACTACGAGGAACTGTGGGGCAGGCGGTAGTACTTTTGTCACTGTTGGCTGGTCACGTTTCCGTTTTTGGGTCGAAGTCGAAAGAGATGGAGTAGAATCCATTGCGGAGGAATCCCCCATGATTGCCAGCGTCTCCGATGGCGCGCTCCTTCCTTGTGGGGACCCTCTCAGAGGGCACTCCCGCCTTAGGTGAATGTTTACACCTCAGGTCACACCTCCCGAGAAACAGACGGAGGGACCAATCGGCATGGTCACAAGGTATCAGCTCAGGCAATCACCCCTCCCCGGGCCCGACTCTACCATGGGGTACGCGCGTGCCTTACATGTCTACCCAGGGCGGGGACTTACGCGTTACCCCGTCACCGGCTACGCGTGCGAACGCGTGGGTCGGCCTTCAGGCACGCACAGGGAGGAAGGAAGAAGAGGAAAAAGAAGAGAGAGAGGGAGAAAGAGGACAGACTGTCTCAAACGCCGAGGCGGAGACCAGAGAAGGCAAGGAGAAGAAGGCAATGAGAAAGCAAGGGGAAGAAGGCAATGAGAAGGCAAGGAGAAGGCAAGGGAAAGAGTAAGGAAGACAGTGAGGTGGAGAAGAGCAAAGAAAGGAACCAACAAAAGGAAGGAAGAAATGAGAAGTAAAAAACCAAAAGGACCACGATGATAGGTCGTGGAACCGTCCGTCTCCGGACGCAGGCGCTAACTACCCTCGTGAGGGGGATGGACTCCTTTTAGTCGCCTCTTACGACAGGCAGGAATACCGCGGGCCTATTCTAATCCCCGGACCCGCAGGGGGGACACAGCTGACAGCCTAAGACACAATACAATTGCAGTTCCTTCCTTTCTGACAAAACTCGTAGGTTTACTGAGAAAAAGAAAGCGACAAATCTGCGTGAAACCATAAACTCACTTTGTCAGAAAAGATCCACAACAGTCCCTACACACAGTTGCCTACTTTTCTGGAAGTCTTGGAAGCAAGCAGGGAAATTTCCAACTGTGATGCTTTTAAGCTCATTTGTCACAACCCATTGAATGTCCACAATATCTTGATGAAGTTTTCCTTTCAGTTGCCTTTTCACTCACAGAAACAAGAAAAACTGCAAGGCGAGATGTCAGGCGAATATGGCAGATGTCAGATGGAAATAACAGAATGCCTGGCCAGATTCTCTAGCAGATAAAGCAGTATAGGGTCTTGTGGTCATGCAATAAGAAACAGTCCTGAGAATACAACCAGTCAGGGTGATGACATCGAACTGCTTGTCACAAATGTTTCAAAACTTTGATGTAAAGACAGTGGTTCACTGTTTGACCTGGAGGTACATACTTATGTTGAACTGATCTTTTACTATCAAAGAACATGATGATCACTGTCTTTGTTCTCAAAGGCTGGCGATCCAGGACTCTGCCATTCAGCACTTTGACATTTTGTGTGAGGGTCTTACTGGCAGCACCACACCAACTTTTATCGCCAGCAATAATCTTGGACAGAAATGTAGGATCACATCTGGCTCTATACAGTAGTTCAGCTGAAATTGTTTTTTTTCTTTCCTCTCTTGTTTGTTTGTTTGTTTGTTTGTTTGTTGGTGTGTGAAGGATGAGTTTTGCAGTAAGTTTCTTTTTCCCTAAATCTTGCTATAAAATCTTATGACACACAACATGGTTCAAATTAAGTTCTGATATCACACTCACAGTTACATGACTGTCTTCTTGCAGTAACTGTCTCACACGCTCCACATTTACATCAGTATGTACTATGGACAGGCGACCAGGGATCATTTTGCACTGAATCTCCACCTTCACGAAACCTTCTGTGCAACTCGAAAACACGACTTCTTGAAAGTCTCTCTTCTGCATGTTGTTGTTGTTGTGGTCTTCAGTCCTGAGACTGGTTTGATGCAGCTCTCCATGCTACTCTATCCTGTGCAAGCTTCTTCATCTCCCAGTACCTACTGCAACCTACATCCTTCTGAATCTGCTTAGTGTATTCATCTCTTGGTCTCCCTCTACGATTTTTACCCTCCACGCTGCCCTCCAATGCTAAATTTGTGATCCCTTGATGCCTCCAAACATGTCCTATCAACCGATCCCTTCTTCTAGTCAAGTTGTGCCACAAACTTCTCTTCTCCCCAATCCTATTCAATACCTCCTCATTAGTTACGTGATCTACCCACCTTATCTTCAGCATTCTTCTGTAGCACCACATTTCGAAAGCTTCTATTCTCTTCTTGTCCAAACTGGTTATCGTCCATGTTTCACTTCCATATATGGCTACACTCCACACAAATACTTTCAGAAACGACTTCCTGACACTTAAATCTATACTTGATGTTAACAAATTTCTCTTCTTCAGAAACGATTTCCTTGCCATTGCCAGTCTACATTTTATATCCTCTCTACTTCGACCATCATCAGTTATTTGACTCCCTAAATAGCAAAACTCCTTTACTACTTTAAGTGTCTCATTTCCTAACCTAATCCCCTCAGCATCACCCGATTTAATTTGACTACATTCCATTATCCTCGTTTTGCTTTTGTTGATGTTCATCTTATATCCTCCTTTCAAGACACTGTCCATTCCGTTCAACTGCTCTTCCAAGTCCTTTGCTCTGTCTGACAGAATTACAATGTCAATGGCGAACCTCAAAGTTTTTACTTCTTCTCCATGAATTTTAATACCTACTCCAAATTTTTCTTTTGTTTCCTTTACTGCTTGCTCAATATACAGATTGAATAACATCGGGGAGAGGCTACAACCCTGTCTCACTCCTTTCCCAACCACTGCTTCCCTTTCATGCCCCTCGACTCTTATAACTGCCATCTGGTTTCTGTACAAATTGTAAATAGCCTTTCGCTCCCTGTATTTTACCCCTGCCACCTTCAGAATTTGAAAGAGAGTATTCCAGTTAACGTTGTCAAAAGCTTTCTCTAAGTCTACAAATGCTAGAAACGTATGTTTGCCTTTTCTTAATCTTTCTTCTAAGATAAGTCGTAAGGTTAGTATTGCCTCACGTGTTCCAACATTTCTACGGAATCCAAACTGATCTTCCCCGAGGTCCGCTTCTACCAGTTTTTCCATTCGTCTAAAAAGAATTCGCGTTAGTATTTTGCAGCCGTGAGTTATTAAACTGATAGTTCGGTAATTTTCACATCTGTCAACACCTGCTTTCTTTGGTATTGGAATTATTATATTCTTCTTGAAGTCTGTGGGTATTTCGCCTGTCGCATACATCTTCCTCACCAGATGGTAGAGTTTTGTCAGGACTGGCTCTCCCAAGGCCGTCAGTAGTTCCAATGGAATGTTGTCTACTCCGGGGGCCTTGTTTCGACTCAGGTCTTCCAGTGCTCTGTCAAACTCTTCACGCAGTATCTTATCTCCCATTTCATCTTCATCTACATCCTCTTCCATTTCCATAATATTGTCCTCAAGTACATCGCCCTTGTATAAACCCTCTATATACTCCTTCCACCTATCTGCCTTCCCTTCTTTGCTTAGAACTGGGTTTCCAACTGAGCTCTTGATATTCATACAAGTCGTTCTCTTATCTCCAAAGGTCTCTTTAATTTTCCTGTAGGCAGTATCTATCTTACCCCTAGTGAGACAAGCCTCTACATCCTTACATTTGTCCTCTAGCCATCCCTGCTTAGCCATTTTGCACTTTCTGTCGATCTCATTTTTGAGACGTTTGTATTCCCTTTTGCCTGCTTCATTTACTGCATTTTTGTATTTTCTCCTTTCATCAATTAAATTCAATATTTCTTCTGTTACCCAAGGATGTCTATTAGCCCTCGTCTTTTTACCTACTTGATCCTCTGCTGCCTTCACTACTTCATCCCTCAGAGCTACCCATTCTTCTTCTACTGTATTTCTTTCCCCCATTCCTGTCAATTGTTGCCTTATGCTCTCCCTGAAACTCTCTACAACCTCTGGTTCTTTCAGTTTATCCAGGTCCCATCTCCTTAAATTCCCACCTTTTTGCAGTTTCTTCAGTTTCAATCTGCAGTTCATAACCAATAGATTGTGGTCAGAATCCACATCTGCCCCTGGAAATGTCTTACAATTTAAAACCTGGTTCCTAAATCTCTGTCTTACCATTATATAATCTATCTGATACCTATTAGTATCTCCAGGATTCTTCCAGGTATACAACCTTCTTTTATGATTCTTGAACCAAGTGTTAGCTATGATTAAGTTATGCTCTGTGCAAAATTCTACAAGGCGACTTCCTCTTTCATTTCTTCCCCCCCAATCCATATTCACCTACTATGTTTCCTTCTCTCCCTTTTCCTACTGACGAATTCCAGTCACCCATGACTATTAAATTTTCGTCTCCCTTCACTACCTGAATAATTTCTTTTATCTCGTCATATATTTCATCAATTTCTTCATCATCTGCAGAGCTAGTTGGCATATAAACTTGTACTACTGTGGTAGGCATGGGCTTTGTGTCTATCTTGGCCACAATAATGCGTTCACTATGCTGTTTGTAGTAGCTAACCCGCACTCCTATTTTTTTATTCATTACTAAACCTACTCCTGCATTACCCCTATTTGATTTTGTATTTATAACCCTGTAATCACCTGACCAAAAGTCTTGTTCCTCCTGCCACCAAACTTGACTAATTCCCACTATATCTAACTTTAACCTATCCATTTCCCTTTTTAAATTTTCTAACCGACCTGCCCGATTAAGGGATCTGACATTCCACACTCCGATCCGTAGAATGCCAGTTTTCTTTCTCCTGATAACGACGTCCTCTTGAGTAGTCCCCGCCCGGAGATCCGAATGGGGGACTATTTTACCTCCGGAATATTTTACCCAAGAGGACGCCATCATCATTTAATCATACAGTAAAGCTGCATGTCCTCAGGAAAAATTACGGCTGTAGTTTCCCCTTGCTTTCAGCCGTTCGCAGTACCAGCACAGCAAGGCCGTTTTGGTTAATGTTACAAGGCCAGATCAGTCAATCATCCAGACTGTTGCCCCTGCAACTACTGAAAAGGCTGCTGCCCCTCTTCAGGAACCACATGTTTGTCTGGCCTCTCAACAGATACCCCTCCGTTGTGGTTGCACCTACGGTACGGCCATCTGTATTGCTGAGGCACGCAAGCCTCCCCACCAACGGCAAGGTCCATGGTTCATGGGGGAAGCTCTTTTGTCTTGTCTTCTGCATATGCTCAATTAACTTTTGTCCATATTTCACTAGGAGTTTTCTTGAGCTTAAATCAGAAATTAATGTTCACTCTTTGCTCACAATCAGCATCCATCGTGACACCATAACTAAATGTGCCAAGAGCCAAACAGTGTGTCGCTAAGAACAACTCTGTTGCCTAGTGAGTGGCCAAAGTCATTTCAAGGACGCACAAATACCAGGTAACATAAAAACAATATTTGTTCCTTTTTAGTATCGTAAACTCAGGAATAAAAACTTTTCTGACAAAGGCACTACTTTAGAAGTGAGTCTGTTGTCCAATGCAAAAAACTGTAAGAATTTCACAATGCTGTCTGATCACCTAGCTGATTTTGGTGTAAAATTCTGAGTGAAACTTTTTTGCAAGAAGGCGCAGGAAATCTGCATGTGATGGAATTACAGACACTGTAATATGACTCGCCTCACGAGGTAGACTAGGGTGCTCAAAGGATAACCAAAGCCTCACAACTCAATATTTACACAAATTTTGTGATTTTGTCAACCCCTCACCTTCCATGAGGCCTGAATTTAATCAGCTAGAGATTTTCGGGGAGAAATGTTTTCTTTGTCTTCAAGAGTTATTGGACTAAGTGAAAATTACCAGTTTATAAATGCAGGCGGGTGACAATTGAAAACTGACTATATTTTGACAGGAGCACAACCTGACATTTTCAAGACAAAACTGCAGCAAGAAAATGCTGGCAAGGTGATTTAAAACCACTGCAAAGATAAAACACACACTGTAAACACTAGCGCCATCACAAACCAAAGTCGACCGAGCCGGAAGTTATAGACACTGAAATTAATAATCGACGGGTGAGGTAGCATTAATTCTATCCCTCTGTTTCTTGACAAGGGAGAGAACATGAATCCACTCAGAATTTAAACAAAGACCACCATCTGTATTTATAAGGTTACTTGCTAATATGATTTCAACAGCTTCCTTAGTAACACTATCCAGTGAACACGAGCAGATTTGCTCAGCTGTTGTACAAGCATGTGTGATGCTTATACTCAGTACACTTATCCTACAGAGTCCCTATGGTCTGACCAATACATGACATGCCATACCTGCAAGGGATATGGGAGACACTTGCCCTACACAATCCAAGATTGTACTTTATGGGACCAAAAAGGACCCCGATCTTAGATGGTGACCACAGAACACATTTCACCTCACGTTTCAATAACATACGGCCAACCCTGTTTGAAATGCTCCCTCTATACGGCAAAAAGGCCATAGACTTTTTGCCATCTCAGTATTACTATCACTCACCCACTGCACAGCTAGTCAATACTGCAACACACATCTGCTCTGTCTCCCACTGTAGCCATTCTGACGAAAGGTGACTTGAAGATGGGCTAACTCAGGGTACCCGGTGGCATGGGCCCCATGAACCAAGATAAGAAGCTCCTCTTCACATTGAGCCGTACGCTGACAACTACCAGCCTTCAGATAGAAGTTTGTGTGAGTGGGCTTCCTATAAATGCCATGTCCCAGCATACCATCAACCTTCCTCCTATCTAAAACATCTTGCAAGAGAAGACTGCTATCATATTCCACCTCCATCATGAAGCAAATAGTTGGGTGAATTAAATTCAGGTATCATCTACATACCTGTAAAAACACTCAGGTTTCAAAGGTGCCGACTTCAAGGCATGTTCCTTAAAATTTTCCATAAACGAACTGGCAATAATAAATGACAACAGGCTTCCCATCGCAACTCCATCCATCTGCTCATAGTATTGGTCATTGAATAAAAAGTACGTTGAAATCAACACATGTCAAAATAGGTTCATTAACTCAACAACCAAACCAAACTTAATCAAATGTACCGAATCAGGCAGAGAACCCCAAGCGAAAAGAGATAGCACATCAAAACTTATTAGAATATCAGTTCATTCACACACCTTCTCTCTAACAAATGCAAGCAGTCCACTGAGTTCTTGATGTGATGCTTGCAGCGACCTACTATAGGGCCTAACATACTGGCAAGGTACATTGTATGTCAGCCTGCCAATGTTACTCACAACCGGACAAAGAGGAACTCCTTTCTTATGAAACTTCGGAAGGCCATGGTGTACAGCACAATACAAATTGAGACTCCTGATGGTCTGCGATAAGAAACTTTTCTTCAGGAGGTTTACTGGTCTCTTTTTGTCTGATCAGCACCAATACTGCGATACTCTGACTCACACAGTAAACACTGCATCTTTTGAATGTACTCCCACTTGTCCAAAACAACAGTAGCATTGCCCTTGCCTGCAGGTAAAATAACAATATCCGGATAAACTAAGTTAACATAAAGCAGTCCTCTCAACTGCTGTGATGATATTCTCAAGGGGATGCGACCATTCGACACACAACATGCCTCCTTCCTGGACTCCTCTGCAACATCAGGAGGTACTCTACGAACAGCTTGTTGATCAGAACTAATAAAACAACCACTGGCCAAGGTTTGGGCGTCAGTGCAAAATTTCAATCTTTTCCTTGCACGGGTAAAGGTGCGTCATCAAAAACTAAATTTCTCCATGAGCTTTATCACAATACATTGAGATATAATATTAGACTTTGTAACGAGACATCCTCCTCTAGCATTACTTTTCCCCAACAGTAGTTATCGATACCAGTATCATTTTTCGAATTTTAGACAGATCAATATTATCTCAGTTGCTTTTATGAAAACTTTCAAATAATTTTACACACAGTATATTATATTTCAGAAAATAATGACTTCATAAAATATTTTAGTTTTGATGTTACAATCGATAACTACTAGTTCTGAATGAACAGTTAATTTTTTTAAGAAAGATCTGAAATTATGAATTATTTGCACACTTAAAATGCGTATTATTAATTACGCAATCCTGTACTGTTTACTAAGTTTATTTCTGGATTCATTTATGAAATAGTAATCGAAATTAATAATGTAACAAAAACTAGTAGGAATTCATTTGTTAAGAAAAATTATAAACCCTTTGGAATATTGTTATTTCCACAGAGTGTGAAAGTCATAAGCTTGCCTCTGATGTGATCAGACGTAGTTTTGTATAATACGTGCGAACAATGTAGCTTCAGCTTTGTTAACATGAAAACTCAGAATGGTGTACGGTATACTAAAATGTGAGATAATCAGTGTAAAATATATTGATGTAAAAAATTCTGCAACAACAATCTTCCAATTCATTTAGTTCAAACCTACTGTGAGGACCTAACGTTAGATTTTCAGCTTCAAGAATCAGACCCCTAGACAAGAACAACTGGAGCCATCTCAGCATGACAAGCTAAGTAAACTCTAAAGTTTATTGTAATCTTCGCTCCTCTCAATTTTCATAAAAGACTTTGCTTATTAATTACTTGGAGTGGGGACTGTTTGATGTGGACAATAGATGGAAGGAAAGCAGGGGGGAGATTAAAACTTCCAGCTTGAGCAGTTTTCAAACTTTACCAAATGCCGGCAGATACACAATGAAATTCCCAAACAGACAGTGACCAAAATTTTTTAAGCAATCCTTAAAATATGCCAAAACAATTCTTTGGAAACAAAAGTCAACTGTTGGTGAGTGCAATGTGCATTGTCATTTTTGTAGAGGTGTTGTGATCAAAATATTGTTCCAACACTTGCCAAAGTTGTGCGTCATATTAATTCCACTGCTAGCAATCTGATCAATAAATATGCTGGCCCACCTCATGTTCATGGAAGGATCCATTACACTCATCGACATTTGGATTCTGTTTCCGAGGAATCGTATTGGCTTCATGTAATGACTACGTCAAAAATTTTGGCTTTTTCTTGGGACTGACTACAGGTGCTTCATGGTCGCAGTCTGACTGGGAATTTTATTCTGTACCTGCCCAGAATTTGGAGAAGTTTGAATATTCCGTGGCTCAAAGTCTAATAGTATATATCTACAGGCTGTGATAAAACTCACAGAGAAAGGAAGCTTCTGACAATGGGGCTTTATCTGTGCAAGGGAAAGGTTTAAATTTTGCACAGACGCCCGACCATTTGACAGTGAATGATTTTATTAGTTCTGTTGAACAAGCCGTTTTTAAACTACCTCCTGATGTTGCAGAGGAGGCTAGGAGATAATAGGCATGTGTGTTGAATCGTATTTTTTCATTCTTTTCTTTTCATACATGTAAGCTATATGTAAACTGAATGGGATATACACAACACCAAAGGTAAATTAACGAGTTGTTTTGCGGCAAGGATAATGTTTTGATACATCTTCATGAACAAAAGAAACACACTTCAACTGATTAATTTCTGTATATTCACCTGTTTGTTTCTGTAAGAGGTAGTGTGCAGATGTATGCTCGGATCCATCGTACCAGCATTGTTAAAAAATTCCGTCTCAACCATACATTAAAAGTGTTATAAAAACTTATTAGAAAGGTAAAATTAATTTGCGTATGTGAGATGTGCAACCTGTGTGCTCATCATTTCACCTGCCACTGGGATCCTGCATCAGGAGGTTTGGAGCAGACAAGAGGAATTTGCGCGAGCAGCGATCCTGCATCGGCATTGTTATAACCAAGACTAAGCACAATGGAATTAATGTGAATATTGACTTTGAATGTATTGATACTGAAGGTCTGTTGATATTGGTATCAGTTAAAGTCACCCAGAACTAGCATATATATTCATGAATCACCTTCCAGTTTCTTTCAATTATTCTTTCCAACCAATTTCTCCTATTATTCAAGCAATTATTAATCATTTCCATTTGCCCCACATATATACCTATTCAATGGTGATCATCTAAAGCATGGCGCCACGCGAAACATGAACAGACCTTTCAATCGTTGAGAAAAATTGTTGAGATAAATGATTTATACTATTTTTACAAGAAACTAATGAAACTGTCATTGCATTTGTTACATGTCCACAAGATTGAGAATGACAAAAACATTAAGGGAGAAAATTAAAATTAAATTCTGCCTATAAATGAGACGAGCCAGGGGTGCCGATTTCAGTGATAAAGATAGGAAGCTGCTATACTGCATAATTATATTACCGCTCTTGGCACTGTCTCTCTGGCAGTAGATGATCTCTTTTCCTTCCAATTAATATCCTTTAAGGAAAGTGCACTTCCACGGGAAAGGCGAAAGTTTGTACAAAGCCATTTCTAAAGCGGAAGATAAGTCATTCAAATTCTATAAGACTGTCAGATAACAATCAGGTTCATTAGTGAATATGCAGCTAAATCTGGTAAAGACAAAATTTTATTTCCGAAAAAAAAAAAAAAAAAAAAGAGTATTCATAATTTTGTTAAAAAACTATTTACAATGGAGTCAAAGGGAATGACCATTGTTGAAAATTCATTACAAAATGCAGTAGGCCAAGATGGAAATCCAAACTCGGCAACAGATGAGGGTAACGCACCAGCTCGTGAACTGGCCGATGGCAACCAAAACAACGAAGCTGGCGTCCTACTATCAAAAAATTACGAGACTGGCAATATAACTAATCATGATGTCACTTTTATGGCGTTCCATGAGACAATTTCTCAGTTCTCACCGGGAAACATTTTTTTCAAATAGTGAAACAGAAGGGCGCAACAGCGAAAATTCCTTTGACTACTTGCTCATGACATTGCAAATGTAGGAACAGGAAAAAGTTCATACAAACAATGTAAAAACTAGTGAGAGACAATTTGATACAACTCATGCAACAAATAACACAACAGTTTACAAAACAGGAATTTCAGGAAAATGTAACAACAACTTAAGGGTATAGGACAACAGTTGACACAGCAAAAGCAGGCATTCAACGATTTCAAGAATAGTATTCGTCAACAGTTCAGTGAGATGAGCAAAACTATATGCACTGAACTATCTGACAAACTATGTGGCAAGTTGACCAAGCTAGGTAAACAACTAAAATGAAATAATTACTGACATATCCTGCAATATAAATACGTTAAGGGAAGGAGTGTCATCTGTAGACAATAAACAGGAACAATTAGAAGTTCAGTTACAAAACCTCAGTGAAGCATATTCCCAAATTCAGGAGACACAATCCCAAGTGGATGCATCGGTAAAAAATGTGACAAATGCAGTCAGTGAGCTGCAAGACGTATGCAAAAACTTACCTACAGAAATACAGAAGTTAAGTCTACGAGTGATTGGTCAAGTTAAGAGTCAAAATTTGCCACAGAACAGAGATAAGATATGTGCAGATGCAAAGGAAATAACTTAAAAAGCTGAAGCCGGGAAGCTGGATAAGGGCAGCACCCTTGCCGTAAAGATAGTGTACAAAATTTATGTGATACAGTAGAAGAGGTTCTAAAGGAGAAAAAGTCAATTTTTAGCTAAAATAGATTCAGGTTTAAAGGAAGCAGAGGAAAGGTTACGAGTCAGTATTGCTAAAACTACTGACATTCCAAAACAACATCTGACAGAAAACAAACCCACGCTTTTAGAGAAGCTTGATCCTTTCACTGGTTATCCACAATATGTGGCTAACTCGTCAAAGAAAAATAGCAAAGGTTGCAAAATGCAACAACACTTGCCGGCAGCTGTAACTGTTGAGCAAGGGCAGTTGCCATACACTGCGCCCCAAGCAAACATAAACACGCCTGTCACTGACAGGTATTGGTCCGAGTCCGTACAAAATATGCTCAGATGTGAAGTATTCAACCCAGCTCCGTTCAATAGCATGTGTGGAAGTTTAAGGAGCTATTTTGAAAACTATTCGAATAAAACCAGGTACTGGATAAACATGGTATCTCAAGTAGACGGGAGAGCTAGCTTCCTGCCCACATTAGGGAAAAACTCATTACCATTCAGGAACACGACACCGAATACTTTCTATCTGTACTGGATTCAATAGATTTGATATATGAAGAGAGACCAGTACAACCCAAGTCTGTTAATACGCAGATAGTGCCATAGAGATTTACGGACCAACAGGTTAACAACAGATCCGTAGTACAACATGGATGGCAACCTTGCCCCACACAGACCTACAGTAATGGTAACGACAATGGCAATAGCAAAAGCCGTCAATTCAAGGGTGGATATTAAAAAATTGGGCAAAAATTTAACAAAAACAACTACAACGGGCAAGTAGCATATGGCCAGCCTGTACAATATGTAGAGACAAGCTACTGGCAATAATCAGCCGATCACTTGGCAAACACAAAACAATACCAGACAACCGAATAATCCACAGACAGTGGAATTCGCCCAGCAAAGTAACGCACATATGCAAAGGCAGAGAGAATTTCAGTTGACAGCCTCACAGGATAACCAACAGTCCATATAGGAGACGTTACACCTAACCCAGAGACCGATGCTACGGCGATGCAGGAAAACTTGAACCGGTTACAGCAGGCCCCTGTTCTGTGACCTTGGAGGAGAATGGGGATGTGAGCTCAATCGACACTTGCTTTATGAGATACAATCAAGGTAGTGATGTGAAGATGATCTGTATCAAATGAGGGTACACAGGAAAACTTGACAGAAGATAAGATCCAAGCTACTATTAAAGCCAAAATATTTGACCTTTATGTACCCATTGCGTTTGACACAGGTGCTACAACTAATTTGATGTCACAGTGATTCTTTCAAGAATTGAAGAAACGTGGGTGTATACCCACACTGCCAGTGCAAAACTGCAAGGTACAATCTGCCACTGGTCAGTTCACTCCTCCATCCAGCAGTGATCCACCCCCACTGGCCCCAAACCACCTCATGTTAACTTTCCAGAATTTCTTAACCTCTAATATCACCTCACCATCATTCCCCAAATCCCTCAACATGCAAACTAACCTTACATCCGCAGAAAGAACCTTATAATCCTACCTGTGGACAAAGGCCCCACCACTGCTGTTTTGAACTGCAAGGACTGCCTGGCCGAAGGGCTCCGCTAGCTGTCAGATACTTCCACCTACAGTGACTCCATTCCAGTAACTAATCAAATCCCTAGCTCCCATCCTGGAACCTCTCTCAGGAGTCCATCTCTACTCACCCCTACCACTCCCCGCACTCCTACCTTCAACATGCTTCCCAAAGTCCATAAACCTGACCACCCAGGACGCCCCATTGTGGCCGGTTACTGTGCCCCCACTGAGAGAATCTCTGCTCTCGTAGACCAACACCTTCAACCTAATACCCGGAGCCTACCCTCCCGTATAAAAGATACCAACCATTTCCTCCACTGACTCTCCACAGTTCCTGTCTCTTTACCATACGTTGCCCTGCTAGTCACTATTGATGCCACCTCCCAGTACACTAACATTCCTAATGCCCATGGCCTTACTGCTCCTGAACACAACCTTTCCCAATGCCTGATGTATTCCAAACCAACAACTTCCTTCCTAGTAGCCATGAGCAACTATATCCTCACCCACAATTACTTATTCTTTAAAGGCATTACCTACAAACAAATCTGGTGTACTTGTGGTCAGGATGTAAATATTCAATACATATAGAATCAAAGATACAATAGCACCCCAGTCAGTAATATTGTGGGGATGCAAACATGGTGGTTATGAACATCACTTGTTATTCAACCCTTGGGTTGGCTGTGTGCTTGTGGGAAGGAAAAGAGGAAGCATAGATGGATGGAATGGTAAAAGAAGAGAGGAAGACAGACATGAAAATTTACTGAAATGCTGAAGGATAAGCAGAGCAAGCCTAACTGTGGTGGAAAAGTCCACACTTATCGTAAAAAGCTTGGGACATTGCGAAAGACGTATACACACATTTACTGCTGAAATTGTGTTTATATTTGAATTAAGATTTCTTGCTCTTGAAAAGTTTCATGACATCACAAGTACCAAAGCACTGTCTCCAGTAGCTCGTAAGCTCTAGCTCTGCTTTTCGTTGCACTTTTCTTAAATAGTCTCCAATCAATTCAACTTCTTTTCTAATTATAGCTTAAATGTTTCCAGATGTATTTCCCTATATTTCAACAACAACTGATAGTACTACTGGTTTTCTTCCAACGGTTATTATACTTGTTTCATTTTATACATCACAAAGCTGGAGATCTCCACTCCTACAGACTTCCAGAAATTCTAAATGAACAAGCTTCCACAGGTTTTGAAGCCATGTCCACAATTAAGCTTATACAACACAGCAAATTATGCAAAACAAACAGTTTGGCATCACTCTTATCCATAGATGATCGATAATAATGCACAATATTACTCGGTCTATGCACATGTGCTAAGAAATCAGTATACATGAAGCAAGTTATATTACACAAAAAAGCAGCAGTCACATAAACAATATGAAACACTACAAACTACAGATAAATTTATTTTAAATGTTCTTTTGACTTCTGTAATGCAAAGCCGGTGATGGGCAAGTGCACCTAATATTAGTCCAGCAATAAATGAATAAATTGGTAAAAATAAATGGCATCATCAATCAAGTGCAATGCAGACATTGATGTACTCACTCGTTCTGGTACCAGCTGGAAGTAGTGAGTGGGAATATGTGCTCGTCAGCTGGAGGTGAAAGTTCAGTAGTGTTATTTCCCATCTGAGATAGCAACGGCTGTGTGTGGGTGGATCCTGCACCTTTGAAAGAGAAACATTTCTTGTCAAAGAATTTAGCTTGTGATTTAACACTGCAACACACCTAATTTCACAATGACAATGAAGTTTGATGTATCAGATTTTATTTATTTATGTTTTGCTTCAAACTTTCTTGGCATTGGTTTGATATTTTTTTACAGTTGCTATTGCAGTTTAGAGGTTGGGTTTGTAATTATGGAAACAGTCATATCATTCACTAGTGAGAACAACAACAACATGACTTCACACCAGGAATTATTTGTGAATTTCTAACATTCAGCAGAAAAAGAGAGATCGGAATGTTACCACCACCTATTAAATTTCAGTTAAATTTTAATGAAAAATCTACAATTCAATGCAATAAAATTCCACTGTCTCTGACAAAAAGTTCTGAAACACGGCAAATCTCAAAATATAGATTATTTTAGTTACCAATATTACATATTTTATGTTTTCCTCACTTTCTGAATGAGTTTGAAAGTAATTCCAATTTACTGAATATATTCACCATACTAATGCATTTTTAATCTAGTTAACTACTGTATTTTAGTTTCACTGCTGTTCAATTGGTTGAATATCAAATTACAAAGTTTAACATGTTTTTTAGCCTTACTAGAGCCCACAGTTTTCCCATCAAGTCTATGGTAGTACTGATCATACGTGAAAATATCCAATGAGTTTAATCTCTCATTAATGCCACATTCTTAGATTAAAACCAGCTGACTGTGACAATGAAGTTTGTAATACAACCTGCAAATATTCTCACCTCAGTGTCATCATCAGATGCTGTCTAAGGAGCGTTATTTATCTATCTTACTATCAGTGTTCTAAGTCTTGAGAGTAAATCCAATGGTGCTACCAGAGAGGGATGGAGTCCACAAGAAGCAACCACTAATATGTCCAAATAACAATGATAGGTATTGTCAAAACTAACTCGTGAAAGAAAAAAATACAGGCTGTTGCAGGGGAAGTGACTGGCTTGAAATAACAGACCAGGAGCAATGAATAGTATGATGTGTGTGAAGTGGTAACAAGAACAAAGAATGAAGCATACAAAAAGATGCAGGCCAGAAGAACAAGAATGCTTGTGGATGGCTATTAAGAAGAAAGGCATGCAGAAAAGCAGATTCTGAAAGCAGAGAAGAGGAGGTTTCTCGAAAGACACTTGCAGAACACTGAATACACTAATGAAAGTGGATAATTCTACAGAAAGGTGAATAACCTTAGAAAGGAACTTCAACAAAATACAATACAGTGTAGAGAGAAAAATGGTGAACTAATAGCATCACAGAAAAGAGAGTAACATCATTAGGCAGAGTACTTTAAGGAATCATTACACTCAGAATGCTGAAGCATGGCAACTAACTGAAAACCATTACATGGAAGAAGAGGAAAATGGAAGGTCCTCAATGCAAGAGATTTGGCTAGCAATAAAGAAACGAGCCAACCATAAGTCACCTGGTAATGATAACCATTCAGCTGAGCTTATTACATGTGATGGAGATGATCTAGTTAGATCCCTGATCTCAAATATACGAACACAAAAAGTCATCCCAGATGATTGGAATAATGGTGTGATATTTGCTATATATAAGGAAGGGAACATCCTGGAATGTACAAATTAGGGGGGAATTACATTATTGAACATTGTACATAAAATATCTCCTCCCTGCTTTGTACCCATGTAAAACCTTCTGCAGAAAAAGCAACTGGGGGTGATCAGGTAGGCTTTAGATCTGGCAAATCAACTATTGACAAAATATCCACACTGAGGCAGATAGTGGGAAAAACATATAATATAGAAACACATTATTTTAAAGCAGCATATGACACCAACAAAGAAATGGTCTTATTGAAGCTACAAAAGACCTGGGCATACCACAGCATTTATTACACCTCATTAGTCTGACCATTAATTAGCAAAGTACGGATACAAGGAATTTTAACACACAGTTTTGAAACTAACTGTACACTTGAGGCAAGCGGAACATACATGGAGGTGCAGGAAACAGTGGCAATAGTTTCTTCTGTGTTTGGTACTGAGGCACGATGTGAAACCTCTTTTGGAAAGAAAGATGTGATCAGTTCCTTACATGCATGCACTCTCATGTATGCTCTAACATGACACTAGAGAAGGTAATAAGGTCAGATCAAATCAACACAACAGGCACAATATATAATAGAAAGGTGCAGCTTCTGGTATATCCAGGTGATTTGGATATTATTGCAAGAACAGACTCATCTACTACAGATACATACAGAGCACCGGTGGTAGCAGCAGTACAAATGGGAGTTGGAAGTTAACATCAATAAAACCAAATACATGCGAATAAGACAGGCAGGACTAAATACAATGTTAGAATCGCAAACTGAAATTATTATTGAATTTGTCTGTCTGGGAACACTGGTAGCATCATAGAATTATATTAGTTTGGAAATAAAGTAGCACATCCATCCAGCTAATAAACGCTATCATGGAGTGGCCACACATGGTAGGCCCGGGAATGTGTCCAGGAGAACGTAGTGTCAATTGTATAAGACTTTAACAAGTCCAGTATTAACATACGGCTCAGATACCTCGACAATGACAACACTTAAGAGTAATAGGATGTTCTGAATGAAAGATGATACGGAAAATGTACGGGGCGACTAATGAAGTCATCACAGCATAAACAATATAGTTTTGAACTTCATATAAGGTGTGCTTTGTTTCAAGAATGGGCTTGTAATTGTACAATCGTGGTACTTACATGCTACTGTGGTGTATCTCCTTCAAAATAGTCCCCTTCTGACTGAACACACCGATTCCAACGGTTTTTCCACTTTTAGAAACATTCCTGGAAATGTTTTTTTCCTGAAGTGTGTTAGGACGCTCTCCGTATTTGCCTGGATGTATTCAATCACGTCAAACTGCTTCCCTTTCAGTGAAAATTTCAGTTCAGCAAACAGGTAGAAACCCACAAGGGCCAAATCAGGGGAATATGGCGGTTGTGGAAGCACACAAATTTTGAATTTGTTCAAAAATTCAAAAATGGAGAAAGCACAATGAGCTGGAGCATTGTCATGGTGTAGCACCCAACTCCTGTCTTCCCACAATGCAAGCCTTTTCTTCCGCACCTTTTCACACAAACAATCGAGGACACATTTGTAGTATTTCTGGATAATTATCTGTCCTCCAGGGGTAAATTCATGATGCACAATACCGGTAGAATCGAAAAAAATTACCAATATTGTCTCCACCTGCGACCGACTTTGCCATGCTTTTTTTGGTTGTGGTGTACCTAGTGTTTTCAACTGTGAGGACTGCACTTTGGTTTCAGGATAATATCCATATTCCCATGATTCATCATCTATAATTACCTTATTTAACAAATCTGGGTCATTTTTAGTCCGATTAATCAGTTCTTGACTAACTTCGAGTTGGTACTGTCTCTGGTCACTTGACAACACTTTTGAATGAATTTTGTGGAGATTTGACGCATGTTCAGATCTTCAGTTAAAACTGACTGAACTGCATAGAAATTTCAATCAAGTCCATCAGCCATCCCCCTAATTGTAAGTCTATGATCAGAGCGCACTAAGTCACTAACTTTCACAACATTTTCATTCATCTCTGAGGTGGAAGGATGGTCAGACTGTGGTTCACCTTCAAATGATTTGCAGCTACGTTTAAATCTGTTGAACCAAACAAAAACATTTGACTGGCACATACAATTATCTCCAAAAGCTGTTTTAAACAGACCGTAAGTCTAAGAAGCTGATTTCCCAGTTGGGTCAGCATTTTGCCAACCCCTTTCAACAAGTTCATGCATGTACACAGAAAACTGGCAACACAGTGAGCATGTGGTGCTTCAGGAAGATGTTCTTTTGTTTGGCAGTTGCTGAAACCTCAGTCACTAAGTTACTTTAACTGAAGTAAATTCAAATCACTACTTTAACTATATGCCTACGTATTTTGTTGACTTCCCCAATTCTTGACCTAGCTGTCACATTCCAACCTAACTTGGACCTCAGTCTATGCAACAAACCAGCTCGTCAGGACAATTCCTTTCTGTTCTTCGCAGGTCAAACCTATATCAGTAGGTTCAACCAACATAGGTGACAGTACTTTTTGTCATAATTTGTATTTTTTGTGGGACATCCACAACTGTAGCTAAAGTTTTTCATTATTAATAAACCTACTCCAGTTGTAATTGACAAATTTTATTTGGATAAAATCACACACGGCCCAGATTTCGGGAACTACATCATATCCTTCAGGTACTACAGAAAACAAGAGAAATTAAGAGGGATACTACATAGAATTAATTAACGTTAAAAGTAAAATAAAGGCACAAATGACACAGAATGCCAATTTGTGAACCTGAAAAGTAGCCTATGATCTAATTGCTCACCACCACAAACAGCTGCATGGACCGCAAAGAGACATCTCAATACATACGTACGTCAGAGCACCCACTATCACATGTGTAATAACAAGGGTGGGAGTGAGAACTAAAGACATCATGGTGAACAACACAGTCGCAACCCCACATTTTTCTCAAATTCCACTTGCTACTAATAGCGCTAAAATCACTTTACTGAATGAATGGCATTAACTAACACAGGTGTGATATAGAGCAAACAATAAAAGCAGAACATGCAATGTATTGTGTGATTTTCAAGATATAAAAATAGTACAAATGTATAATGAAAGTGTCAAGAACCAAATATAATAAAACCATAGTATAAAATGTAAGAGACCAAAGTAACGTAACACATTATCCATTGTAGTGCACAATATGTCAAAAGTACAGAGTACATCAATTAAGAATACAAGGCTATAAATGCAGAGACTGCAACAGAACATGTAAGGTAAACTACAGAACCTTGGTGCACAAAATCTCCAGTAGCAGAGATATCAGTCTGACTAGTAAACCCCCCAAAAATACTGAATATATTCTGACCAAAGATGCTGGAGTTGGCAGTTGTGTGTGCATGAGGTGTGCTTGCTTTGTGTGCGTGTGTGTGTGTGTGTGTGTGTGTGGGGGGGGGGGGGGGGGGGGGGGGGGTCGGCATGTGTACATGTCTTTTACTGATGAAGGCTGTAGGCGGAAGCTGTATGCGAGTATCTTAATTGCGCCTGCCTGCAACTTGATGTGTCTTCTTTACAGTAAATAGCAATCTGTTTTCTCCAACGTTGTTGAATATATACACAACTACACATTAGCTACGTAAGTGAGGAACAGTACAATAATGCTGGTACTTAGTATTAAATGTCCACAGTGTGAGTGTAGATACAAGGTATGTCTACAAAGTAAGTTCCGTTTGGTTATATAAAACAAACATGTACAGATATAGAAAAAAATATTTATTGTACAAAAATATACAGCTGTTAAACTACTTTTCTACATAGCTTCCGAAATTTTGTAGTCACTTATCATAGCATGGCACAAGTTTTTGTAAGCCTTCTTCATAGAAGGTTGCTGCCTGTGTATTCAACCATGGGGTAACATATTCTTTCAGCTTGTCATCATTGTTGACGTGTAGACCAACAAGGACAGATTTTAGGTGTAAGAAGAGATGAAAGTTGCTAGGAGCAAGGTCTGGCCTGTACGGAGGATGATCAAAAGTGTCCCAGTGTAATTCCCATAAGATTTGTTTGGTCACATTCGCCATGTGAGGTCGGGCGTTATCGTTGGGCGAGGGGAGGGGAGGGGGGGGGGGGGAGAGAAGCTTTTGACAGTAATCCTCGGCACTTGTTCTGTATTGCATGGCGCAAATTCTTAATGGTCTCACAGTAACCATGTGCATTGATTATCTGGTCCCGTACTTAAAAAAAAAAAAACGAACAGCAAAACGCACATGACTTCTCGAGGTGTCAAGATTTGCTTAGGCATAACCTTCACTGGGGACAAAGTGTGCCTCCATTTCATTGATTGCCGTTTCGTGTCAAGGGTGTCATACAATAAGCAAGGTTCATCACCCGTGACTATCCGAGAAAGAAAACCATCACCTTCTACATTGTAGCGTGTCAAAAACTGAAGTGCACTGCCCATCCATTGTTTTTTGTGTTGTTGACTATGAATTTCGGGTGCCCAACATAAGCAAAGTTTTCGAAATTTCAGTTTTTCAGTAACAATTTCATGAATCAGTGATTGTGAGATTTGGGAACTTCCATAGCAAGGGCACTAAGTGTAAACTTTAGGTTGTGCTGAAACTTCTCTTCAGTTGTGTGAACCAGTTCATCAGTAACCACAGACGGGCATCCACTTCGTTCTTCATCGTGCACTTGATCACATTCTTCATTGAACAGTCAGAACCCATCTTCTAACCATTGAATCACTCACAGCATTTTGGCTGTAAGCCCTGCAGATTTGCCAATGAATTTCCGTTGGTTTAACTTTCTTTACATTAGGAAACAAATCACAGGTCTGATTTCACACGTGACAGCATTTTCAATTACAGCTGACATTATAAAGAAGCACTACAATCAACATGCCAGTAGTAGCAATCTGAAATTGGTTTACATGTCTTCTCCTTGAGTCAGAGTAACTGCCGCACATGCTCGGAACTGCGATTGTAGCGCTGCCGCGGATAGAAATAGAAACTGAACTTACTTTGTGGACAACCCTTATATAATGGGCAGACAGGAAGAAGTTTTCAAACTAAGGTCAGAGAACATGGTACCACTAGTCATGCTAAGTCATCTTTAGCGGTGAATTTAGCACACAGCATGCACAACTTGTGTAACATTAAAGACGACATAGAAATCTTGCATAGACAATCAAAAAGCTCAGTGCTTAACATTTTGGAAGAGTTAGAAATTATTAAGTGCAAGTTGCAACATCCAAACAGCAATGAGCAAATTGAATGCTCAGTTAACTATTTCTTATGTCTACCGTGATCCCCACCATAGTATACTGTCATATTTTGTCATCTTTGTATAAGTTATAGATATGACATCATGGCCCGTAATGTTGAAGGTCATGAGTCATGTTAACTGGAAGGCATTGCATCCCATTTTAAGAGCTTTTTCTTTTAATGGGTTTGTGTGTAATATGCTGTTCCTCAACTACGTAACTTATGTGTAGCTCTACAGCTACCGTCAGTTTATTTCTTGTATTTACTAGTCATGCTGTCTTCTCTGCTACTGGTGATTTTGTGAACCATGATTCTGTAGGTTACCTTATACATTGTGTTGTACTGTCTGCATCCATAGCCCCACAGACCCTGCAAGCTGCAGCCAGACTATGAACAGCAGCACATGATGGGAGAGGCAATCAGATGGGGGTAAGGAAGAGGCTGGAGCTGGGAGGGGAAAGTACAGCAGGGTAGGGATGGGGGACAGTTAAGTGCTGCTTGTGGGATCGTGCAGCGATGAGTTGGAGAGTAGGGCAGCTAGGTGCAATGAGGATGTTAGAGGGCGGGGGAGAGAGAGGGGTAGCAGGAAGGGGGAGAAGTAAGAAGACTGGGAGCTTTGGGGCAGTACAGGGCTGTGTAGTGCTGGAACAGTAACTGGGAAAGGGATAGACGGTTAAGGACAATGACAAATGAAGAATGAGTTCAGGAGGGTTTTGGGAATGTCGGATATACTACAGGGTGAGTTCCCACTTCCACAATTCAGAAAGCTCGTGTTTGTGTGAAGGATCCAGATGACACGGACTGTGAAGCAGTCACTGAAATGAATGTCATGTTGAGCAGCATGTTCAGCAACATGGTAGTCCAGTTGTTTCTTGGCCACAGTTTGTTGGTGGCCATTCATGCAGACAGACAGCTTGTTGGTTGTCATGCCCAAGTAGAATACAGTACAGAGGTTGCAGCTCAGTTTGTAGATCACATGACTAGTTTCACAGGTAGCCCTGCTTTTGACAGCATAGGTGATACTTGTGACCGGACTGAGGTAGGTGACTGTGGGAGGATATATGGGACAGGTCTTGCATCTATCTCTATTACAGGGATATGAGCCATGAGGCAAGGGGTTGGAAGCAGGGATTGTGTAGAGATGGACAAGGATATTGTGTATCAGTTGCTCTGTACCACACCTATCTTAGGTAATGCCATTCATATGGTAATATGGCTTTAGCACTTTTAGTAGCAGGTGGTGTTTGAGAGGAAACGTGGGGGGGTACTCCTGTGTTATTAGCTGTGATTTCTTAGGTTGTCCCTCCCCTCTGCCCCTTTTGTATTATTTCTGGCAGCAGCCACTCTACGATGTACATATCTACCGAGACATCTCACTGCAGTTTACATGGCATCTCTTGACTGTCTTGCTGGGTGTCCACATCATGTGGTTGGCTGAGCACTTATGCGGTAAACTACTTTTAACGTTCAAAAATTGGCATTCTATGATATTTATGTCTTCATTTTACTTAAACCTACACCTTGTCTGACCATTCGCAGTTCTTAGGTTACATTAATCTGGCAATGAATGTTATATGTTGATTCATTACTTTTTTTTCCCCTATACCCTGTTTAGTTGACCGAAATGATCTTTTCATGACTCACCCACACAGGAGCTCACATGCTACTCGATAAATTTGCCGCATGTTTCACATGACTGGTACAATTTTCTTTTACAAAATCAAGGTATAACCTGACATTCACATTTGTATAGACCCTTGTAACATTTATTTTAAATAGTATCCCCCTTAGTCTCTCTCTCTCTCTCTCTCTTTCTCTCTCTCTCTCTCTTTCTCTCTCTCTCTCTCTTTCTCTCTCTCTCTCTCTCACCCCCTTTTTTTTTTTTTTTTTTTTTTTTTTTTTAAAAAAAAAGAAAAGCTTGACAATGGGATTTACTTCCCGATGTGTAAGATTTTATCCAAATAAAGGATTTGTCAATTACAACTACATCAGATTAATTCATCATGAAAAATTGTAGCAACAGTTGTGGATTTATCAAAATAAATACTGTCACATTTGTTGGTTGAATTACTGATATAGCTTTGGTGTGTTAAGAAATAATGAAGCAGTGTGACATGATGTTTGGTTTGTCAGGCGCTCAACTGTGCAGTCATTAGCGCCCGTCCTAAGTCCCAATTTTTTCACAGTCAATTTTTGTTTTACAGTCCAATCAAGCCACTGTCACAAATTAAGAGGATGATGAAATGTTGAGGACAACACAAATGCCCAGTCCGTGGGCAGAGAAAATCCCCAACCCGGCTTGGAATCGAGCCCGGGACCCCGTGATCCAGAAGCAGCAATACTAGCCACTAGACCACGAGCTGCAGACACTGTGTGACATGTATGTGCAAAAAAAAAAATGTAGATTGTTCTGACAGGCTGCTCCATTACTAGGTCTACATCCGGGTCAAGAGTTGGCGAAGTATAGTTCAAGCAGCAACTTCTGTTGTGCATCACATGCAAAAGTTTTTTGTATAAAATATTTACTGCGAATTTTGAGGATCCATTTTTCAAAGGACTTTAAAATTACATGGAAAAGTCAAGGTAGGGTTTTGCACAATTAGTTAAATTCATTGCTGTGAAACATACCTGTGTTGCTCTGTCACTGGTATTTATAACGGATTATCCATACATCATTGTGTTCCCGTTATATATATAACTAGTAGTGCTGAATAAATAGTTCCTTTAAATTCTCTTACAGACTCCAAAACAAAATCAGCTTCAAACATAAGCAGATGACTACACATAACACAACGCAGGTGCTGTTTCATTACTGCTAAGGAGAGAGGGTACCTAAAGTTTTAAATGGAAACTCACTGACAATGTCATTATCTGCGGTTAGAATACCAAGGACCTGCAGTATCAAAGCTAGTAAACAACCTTACAGCATAGGAAAGCTAGTTACACCATCTACATGCATTCTCAGCAGATTGGATCTATCACACGGCAGAGCAACAAGTTTCTGACTATGTACTTACTGCCATTTGCTTGTATCCTGGACTCTGCAAGAGACGTTATTGCTGGCCGTGTGGGTGCAGGCAGTGCTGCCATACTGAAGCCGCCCTCTGGCAAGGCTACAGGATTGCCAATAGTCACCCTGACCTCCGACCCCTTTGCCAGTACTGTCAGGTCATGGATTATCATGACACACCTGCAACACAGATTTGCAATAATCACGGGGGCTGGACACAGGAACAATGTGAGAGTAAACAACAATGAAAGGTGTAACCTGTACACTCACTCACTCCCACTTTTCTGCGTATGTGTGATTCATTTTTGAAAATTATACAGGAAATGTTTTCTCCTAGTCAAACATCAGCCAATTCAGTTTCAGATGGCTCAACCTTCTATAATACTGGCTCTTCAGTTTGAAGTAATTTTGTGTGTTACCACAACAAATCGCTGTTCAGATATTGTTTGCCATTTGTTGTCTGTCCACTGTATTTTTAGGTAGTCCTATGCCTTTAATATTATGAATTTTAAGACAGCTGAAAAATAGGCAAGTTAAAAAAAAATAAAAAAAAAAAAATGAAGCAAATAATTACATAATTAAAAAACTGTAATATTTTATAGAGGTAGCTCTAGACCTATTTTATCTAAAGCTTGGTTTGCAAAAGAGTGAACACAAGTGAATGTCCACAGTGTAAACGGGACACTAACAGATGCTAAAAGCATTCAGTAGCGATTCATTTGCATTAATGCATGAGCGCTTGTTTCATTACGCGTTTTTTCCAGAGAATCAAAATTGGCAGGGTTTTTGCTTCTGCGTTTGCCTAAATGTGAACAGTGCAGAAAGCATTAACTTTTGAAGTCTGCTGTTTTCATGCATGAACTACCTTAGGTATTGAGCAATCCAGGGGCAGAGGAGAAAAATGTTACTATAGTGCCTTTAACCCTTTGGCTGCTGAAGGCGCGCCACCGTCTGCGGCGTAATCCGTCTACCTACGCTGCGTGCCTGTCCCTTGGAGCCGCCGCCGGGACCGGATCGGCCCGTGCTACTCAACCTGCCCTGTGCTGAATATTTCTCGGGTGAATATGACTCGCACAGAGCCAGTGTGAATTTTCGGCGGCTTTGAGCTGTAATATCTTGGGCAATTGTTTTTGTAAAGAAATAAAATTTGGCCATCTTGTACAATTTTATGCGTTCTCTTAAGAATAACAATGAGAATGAGCCATACTGAGCCAGAAAATTGTAGGTACATCAGCCAAAAAAATAGGCGCCCGAAAAAATTTCAAAGTTTGGCTTCTTGCATCTCCCGAACTAATGCTATGACGAACGTGCAACTTGGCATGTAGTAGCCTAACAACACAAGGTTCTTAAACATAAAGTTTCATTTCCATATCACTTTTCAGAACTGAATGAATTAAGCACAAAATTGAAGATTTTGTAAAAACATCAAAAATGCAATATTTTCACTCCGATTTTGCTAGAAAACTATGCTCCATAAAACATACCAACTGGAATGAAAGTTGGGCACAAAAATCAGTGTAAACTTCAGGTTAGCATGTCTAGTAGTGTGAACACATGATGAAAATGAAATTTAGAGTGCAATAGATTGACTGCACAACGATAAGGAATCAGAATTTTTATTCCCCTACTATTTTCCAATAATCAACAAATTAGTCGAAAAGATCTTGATTTTTATGAAAAGATGAAAGCAGGGTGTATTCAATGCTTCTTTTTCAAATACCGTTTTCTATTAATGCTTCAAAGCCAGTCTCGTTCGAACAACAAATTTTAAGCCCCCACCCTCCCCAGAACAAAAATTTTCAATTTTGGCTAACAACAGAGACAAAGTAGCAAGAAAAATCGCACTTAGAAAAGGGTTTTAACTTTGGCATGTTGTTTAACATTGATCAAAAGTGTTTAAATCAGTTACGGAAAACATGTTTTGTACAAGTAGACCGAGTGTGCTCCACATTTGTACTACTAAGGATAAAAGAATATAACTTTCCATGTTACTAATTTAAATGTACCATATGCAGATTAACGTATGAGTTTTGTCATAATGGCGCAATGTACTTGGCATAATTACATTTGCCACAGTACAGATATTGCGCCATCTCAATCACCAAGTCCGTCATTTGCCAGTGAACTGCTACATATGACGTTAGGATTCGTTTGAATAATTTAGACCTGTTGCATCTACTTCCAATCCTTCTTTTTGATCTGGGCTTTGGACCGGTGAAGGTAAAAAATAGATTTTTTTTTTTACATTTTTTTTACTAATTCATTCAGAAGTGTCAATAATTTTTTTCAGATTTAGTTCCCAATGATTAGCAATGCTGCTTTGTATGATAAGTCTCAAAGCAGGGTGCAGCACATAATGGAATGTCGCAAGTTTTGCATTGGTATCTAGTTTCCCGGCGCACTTTGTTTCATGCAAACCACACTTCTGCGCATTAGCATACTTTTCTGCGAATGTTCACCCACGATAACAGCCGGAAAATGTCTCCCTGCGAATCGTAGAGGATTCTCGTCATCGTAGTGCCTTCCCCTACTAGCTTTTCCCCATTCTGTAGCATATTTTTCTACCATCTGACTTCTGGTCAGGTGACTACAGGGTTATAAACACAAAATCAAATAGGGGTAATGCAGGAGTAGGTTTAATAATGAATAGGAAAATAGGAATGCGGGTAAGCTACTACAAACAGCATAGTGAACGCATTATTGTTGCCAAGATAGATACGAAGCCCATGCCTACTACAGTAGTACAAGTTTATATGCCAACTAGCTCTGCAGATGACGAAGAAATTGAAGAAATGTATGATGAAATAAAAGAAATTATTCAGATTGTGAAGGGAGACGAAAATTTAATAGTCATGGGTGACTGGAATTCGATTGTAGGAAAAGGAAGAGAAGGAAACATAGTAGGTGAATATGGATTGGGGCTAAGAAATGAAAGAGGAAGCCGCCTGGTAGAATTTTGCACAGAGCACAACATAATCACAGCTAACACTTGGTTTAAGATTCATTAAAGAAGGTTGTACACATGGAAGAGCCCTGGAGATACTATAAGGTATCAGATAGATTAGATAATGGTAAGACAGAGATACAGAAACCAGGTTTTAAATTGTAAGACATTTCCAGGGGCAGATGTGGACTCTGACCACAATCTATTGGTTATGACCTGTAGATTACAACTGAAGAAACTGCAAAAAATGTGGGAATTTAAGGAGATGGGACCTGGATAAACTGAAAGAACCAGAGGTTGTACAGAGTTTCAGGGACAGCATAAGGGAACAATTGACAGGAATGGGGGAAAGAAATACAGTAGAAGAAGAATGGGTAGCTTTGAGGGATGAAGTAGCGAAGGCAGCAGAGGATCAAGTAGGTAAAAAGACTAGGGCTAGTAGAAATCCTTGGGTAACAGAAGAAATTTGAATTTAATTGATGAAAGGAGAAAATATAAAAATGCAGTAAATGAAGCAGGCAAAAAGGAATACAAACGTCTCAAAAATGAGATCGACAAGAAGAGCAAAATGACTAAGCAGGGACGGCTAGAGGACAAATGTAAGGATGTAGAGGCCTATCTCACTAGGGGTAAGATAGATACTGCCTATAGGAAAGAGACCTTTGGAGATAAGAGAACGACTCGTATGAATATCAAGAGCTCAGATGGAAACCCAGTTCTTAGCAAAGAAGGGAAAGCAGAAAGGTGGAAGGAGTATATAGAGGGTTTATACAAGGACAATGTACTTGAGGACAATATTATGGAAATGGAAGAGGATGTAGATGAAGATGAAATGGGAGATATGATACTGCATGAAGAGTTTGACACAGCACTGAAAGACCTGAGTCAAAACAAGGCCCCTGGAGTAGACAACATTCCATTGGAACTACTGACGGCCTTGGGAGAGCCAGTCCTGACAAAACTCTACCATCTGGTGAGCAAGATGTATGAAACAGGCGAAATACCCTCAGACTTCAAGAAGAATATAATAATTCCAATCCCAAAGAAAGCAGGTGTTGACAGATATGAAAATTACAGAACTATCAGTTTAATAAGTCACAGCTGCAAAATACTAACACGAATTATTTACAGACGAATGGAAAAACTGGTAGAAGCCGACCTCGGCAAAGATCAGTTTGGATTCCGTAGAAACACTGGAACACGTGAGGCAATACTGACCTTACGACTTATCTTAGAAGAAAGATTAAGGAAAGGCAAACCTACGTTTCTAGCATTTGTAGACTTAGAGAAAGCTTTTGACAATGTTGACTGGAAAACTCTTTCAAATTCTAAAGGTGGCAGGGGTAAAATATAGGGAGCGAAAGGCTATTTACAATTTGTACAGAAACCAGATGGCAGTTATAAGAGTCGAGGGACATGAAAGGGAAGCAGTGGTTGGGAAGGGAGTAAGACAGGGTTGTAACCTCTCCCCGATGTTGTTCAATCTGTATATTGAGCAAGCAGTAAAGGAAACAAAAGAAAAATTCAGAGTAGGTATTAAAATTCATGGAGAAGAAATAAAAACTTTGAGGTTCGCCGATGACATTGTAATTCTGTCAGAGACAGCAAAGGACTTGGAAGAGCAGTTGAATGGAATGGACAGTGTCTTGAAAGGAGGATATAAGATGAACATCAACAAAAGCAAAACGAGGATAATGGAATGTAGTCTAAGTCGGGTGATGCTGAGGGAATTAGATTAGGAAATGAGACATTTAAAGTAGTAAAGGAGTTTTGCTATTTGGGGAGCAAAATAACTGATGATGGTCGAAGTAGAGAGGATATAAAATGTAGACTGGCAATGGCAAGGAAAGCGTTTCTGAAGAAGAGAAATTTGTTAACATCGAGTATAGATTTAAGTGTCAGGAAGTCATTTCTGAAAGTATTTGTATGGAGTGTAGCCATGTATGGAAGTGAAACGTGGACAATAAATAGTTTGGACAAGAAGGGAATAGAGGCATTCGAAATGTGGCGCTACAGAAGAATGCTGATGATTAGATGGGTAGATCACATAACTAATGAGGAGATATTGAATAGGATTGGGGAGAAGAGAAGTTTGTGGCAAAACTTGACTAGAAGAAGGAATCGATTTGGAGAACATGTTCTAAGGCATCAAGGGATCACAAATTTAGCATTGGAGGGCAGCGTGGAGGGTAAAAATCGTAGAGGGAGACCAAGAGATGAATACACTAAGCAGATTCAGAAGGATGTAGGTTGCAGTAGGTACTGGGAGATGAAAAAGCTTGCACAGGATAGAGTAGCATGGAGAGCTGCATCAAACCAGTCTCAGGACTGAAGATCACAACAACAACAATCTCCCTTACGAGAGAAAGGTGCAACTCTGTGAGTGCCATTTCTCGCCGTCACCAACCAGTGGAGAGCATGAGCATTTAGAGTGCACAAACCCAGAATGTGAAAAAAACATTTCTTATACCATTTCACAGTCTTACGCACTGATACCACCAAGCTCAGTAACATGTCACAATTGTCAAATGCACCCATACTCTAATTGTAATCTACAATACATTGCGGTTTCTTTATTTTTTTGCAAGTATTTCTGCCGGTTTTCTCTGTTTCAACCATTTGTGTTGTGTGACTTGTGGTAAACATGAACACCTCTCTCTTATTGCACCACTTGATGGCAAGGACCTTGTCAGTGGACCTAAACTCAGTTTCTCCTCGTTTTAATTTGTTCTGCAGTTTTGGCATGTTGCGCCTGTTCTTACGAACAGTGCCACATGCGGCTGTTCCATGGTTGTGAAGCTAGAGGAACAGGTCCAGGCTGGAATACCAGTTATCGACATATAGAATATGACCCTGTTCCAAATATGGTCCCATAAGAGTTGCCACTACGTCGCCACATTTTCCCAATTTGTGGAACCCAATTTCTGTTGTTGCCCCTGTATATACAATAAAATATAAGTATACCCACTCTGATAGTCACACAGTACAAATATCTTTATTCCGAATCTACTTCGCTTGGTTGGAATAAATTGCTTAGAAGATAATCGTCCTTTGAACAGCAAGAGACTTTATCGATACAAAGCATGTGATGTGGGCGCTCACTGTCGCTCTTAGTGAGCATATCCAGGATTTCTTTATCTGAGCAACCACGGCAACATGACATTTGTCACATAGAAAACAAGAAAACGGACAAAAATACAGGAATCTAAGTCGAATTCTGCAAAGAGCGAATGCAGCAACAAAGAAATATGCACTCTCGAACTACACAGTCAGACCACTGAACAGTTACTAGAAGAGTGAGGTGGAAAAAAAGCTCTGCGTGTATACACGTCCGTAGCACTCAGGTAGCTGTGACTCAGTGCACCCAAACAAGTCCATTGCGGTGGGAAGACCAGTGGCGTGGGACGTGTAAACACTTCCTTAGCACTGTAGGGAAGACCCAAGGCCGCATGTAAACACATCGGGCACACCAGGGGAACGGCGAGGCACGACAACTTAACACGTCCGCAGCAGTCAAAGGATTAAAATTAGTTGCGACTATTGATGTTTTACTCGCTGAAGGGGATGTGACGCCATTGCCGAGGTAACACCAACGGCGAGCCGCCTTTCCCTACCACACCGCCAGCAGTTCGCTGGTTAAACGCCCCTGCTGCCATGCCATGGATGAAAAGCACCAAGTGGTATTGCGTATTAGATGCATCCATGTTCATCAGCGTTACTTGCAAAGCCTTTTCTTCTGGCATTTAAGTGATCTGCAGTTATTAGGTACTGCAGAAATGTATTATTTTGGTGCTGCATTAATAACAACAGTGTAATATGTCTGAACACAAGTTTCACAATAAAAGTGGTTGACAAGAACACGTTCACCAGCTGTGAAGATAATGTTCTGCTGCAAAATATTCCTCCGAATTTGATAATAATGGACAAAGCGGCACACCATTCTGTTGTAATGCATAAAACTAAGACAATGCAGCAAAGGTTGAAACTAGCACATATATAAATATGGTGAAGTTAATGGAACTTTTTTTCTGTACAAGCCATAAACTTCACGCTAGCAGGTCGACCAACTGGCTGATGCAAAAGGACATAGTTTAATCACGCTTCCTCTGTATCACGTTCATTTAAATCCGATTGAGAATACACAGGCCCCTGATAAAAAGCAACATGGCAAAAACCACCAAGAAGTCTGCACTCACTGAGGTTGAAATGCTAACAAAAGAAGCCACTGCAAATGTTGCACCACATGACAGGTCTCGAGCTGTCAGTCGTACCGAGAAGGTAGTTTAAGACACAAGGGTACATGAAAAACTATGACGAGTTTTGAACACATAACTTGTCTTGTTGCCATGTTAAAAGTTGCTTCTTTTGCCAAAACACAGCCGAGTTTACAAATATCATCTGATTAACATTCTAATCCAGTTGACGCTGCAACAGAATCCTGAATTAACCTAGCATCCAAGGGCAACAAAGGTCCACAGTTCACGAAAAAACAAATTCTCAGAATAAAAATAAATGTTTAACTTCAGTTATATTGTTGCAAAACCCACAGCAATTCTTGGTTCACAAGCTATTGATTGTGCTTAAAAATCACATTACTTCATTTGAAAAAAAATTTGTAGTTTCTTGAATATCAGAGTAGAGATGGAAGCTTCACATATTAATCATATCCTAATGTTATCATTTGCCAAACCTTGTTTTGATATCTCAAAACATTTATGAGATGTAGTAGTAGTAGTAGTAGTAGTAGTTGTTGTTGTTGTTGTCGTCGTCATCTTCAGTCCTGAGACTGGTTTGAAGCAGCTCTCCATGCTAATCTATCCCGTGCAAGCTCCTTCATCTCCCAGTACCTACTGCAACCTACATCCTTCTGAATCTGCTTAGTGTATTCATCTTTTGGTCTCCCTCTACGATTTTTACCCTCCACGCTGCCCTCCAATGCTAAATTTGTGATCCCTTGATGCCTCAGGATATGTCCTACCAACCGATCCCTTCTTCTAGTCAAGTTGTGCCCAAACTTCTCTTCTCCCCAATCCTATTCAATACCTCCTCATTAGTTATGTGATCTACCCACCTGATCTTCAACATTCTTCTGTAGCACCACATTTCGAAAGCTTCTATTCTCTTCTTGTCCAAACTATTTACCGTTCATGTTTCACTTCCATACATGGCTACACTCCATACAAATACTTTCAGAAATGACTTCCTGACACTTAAATCTATACTCGATGTTAACAAATTTCTCTTCTTCAGAAACGCTTTCCTTGCCATTGCCAGTCTACATTTTATATCCTCTCTACTTCGACCATCACCAGTTATTTTGCTTCCCAAATAGCAAAACTCCTTTACTACTTTAAGTGTCTCATTTCCCAATCTAATTCCCTCAGCATTACCCGACTTCATTCGACTACATTCCATTATCCTTGTTTTACTTTTGTTGATGTTCATCTTATATCCTCCTTCCAAGATACTGTCCATTCCGTTCAATTGCTCTTCCAAGTCCTTTGCTGTCTCTGACAGAATTACAATGTCATCGGTGAACCTCAAAGTTTTTATTTCTTCTCCCTGAATTTTAATACCTACTCCAAATTTTTCTTTTGTTTCCTTTACTGCTTGCTCAATATACGGATTGAATAACATCGGGGAGAGGCTACAACCCTGTCTCACTCCCTTCCTAACCACTGCTTCCCTTTCATGCCCCTCGACATAACTGCCATCTGGTTTCTGTACAAATTGTAAATATCCTTTCGCTCCCTGTATTTTACCCCTGCCACCTTTAGAATTTGAGAGAGTATTCCAGTCAACATTGTCAAAAGCTTTCTCCAAGTCTACAAATGCTAGAAACGTAGGTTTGCCTTTCCTTAATCTTTCTTCTAAGATAAGTCGTTTAAGGTCAGTATTGCCTCACGTGTTCCAACATTCTACGGAATCCAAACTGATCTTCCCCAAGGTCGGCTTCTACTAGTTTTTCCATTCATCTGTAAATAATTCGTGTTAGTATTTTTGTAGCTGTGGCTTATTAAACTGATAGTTCGGTAATTTTCACATCTGTCAACACCTGCTTTCTTTGGGATTGGTATTATTATATTCTTCTTGAAGTCTGAGGGTATTTCACCTGTCTTGCTCACGAGATGGTAGTTTCGTCAGGACTGGCTCTCCCAAGGCCGTCAGTAGTTCTAATGGAATGTTGTCTACTCCCGGGGCCTTGTTTCGACTCAGGTCTTTCAGTGTTCTGTCAAACTCTTCACACAGTATTGTATCTCCCATTTCATCTACATCTACATCCTCTTCCGTTTCCATAATATTGTCCTCAAGTACATCGCCCTTGTATAGGCCCTCTATACACTCATTCCACCTTTCTGCTTTCCCTTCTTTGCTTAGAACTGGGTTTCCATTTGAGCTCTTGATATTCATACAAGTGGTTCTCTTTTCTCCAAAGGTCTCTTTAATTTTCCTGTAGGCTGTATCTATCTTACCCCTAGTGAGATAAGCCTCTACATCCTTACATTTGTCCTCTAGCCATGCCTGCTTAGCCGTTTTGCACTTCCTGTCTATCTCATTTTTGAGACGTTTGTATTCCTTTTTGCCTGCTTCATTTACTTTATTTTTATATTTTCTCCTTTCATCAATTAAATTCAATATTTCTTCTGTTACCGAAGGACTTCTACTAGCCCTAGTCTTTTTACCTACTTGATCCTCTGCTGCCTTCAGTACTTCATCCCTCAGAGCTACCCATTTGTCTTCTACTGTATTTCTTTCCCCCATTCCTGTCAATTGTTCCCTTATGCTGTCCCTGAAACTCTGTACAACCTCTGGTTCTTTCAGTTTATCCAGGTCCCATCTCCTTAAATTCCCACATTTTTTGCAGTTTCTTCAGTTGTAATCTACAGGTCATAACCAATAGATTGTGGTCAGAGTCCACATCTGCCCCTGGAAATGTCTTACAATTTAAAACCTGTTTCTGTATCTCTGTCTTACCATTATCTAATCTATCTGATACCTTATAGTATCTCCAGGGCTCTTCCATGCGTACAACCTTCTTTCATGATTCTTAAAGCAAGTGTTAGCTGTGATTATGTTGTGCTCTGTGCAAAATTCTACCAGGCGGCTTCCTCTTTCATTTCTTAGCCCCAATCCATATTCACCTACTATGTTTCCTTCTCTTCCTTTTCCTACAATCGAATTCCAGTCACCCATGACTATTAAATTTTCGTCTCCCTTCACTATCTGAATAATTTCTTTTATCTCACCATACATTTCTTCAGTTTCTTCGTCATCTGCTGAGCTTGTTAGCATATAAACTTGTACTACTGTAGTAGGCATGGGCTTCGTGTCTATCTTGGCCACTATAATAATTTATGAGATATGAGGGATTAATGAGTAATTCATTCTAGTTTCTTTTGCTGTTGTGTGTGTGTGATGGAATGGTTTACACACATTTCATTTTCTCGAGATTGGAGACAGATAGTGATATCCTTCCAAGTTAAAGAATAATTCAAATTGTTATTGACATTTTATATATGACAACATTTGACCTAATATATCTAAAAACAAAGATGATGTGACTTACCGGACAAAAGCGCTGGCAGGTCCATAGACACACAAACAAACACAAACATACACACAAAATTCAAGCTTTCGCAACAAACTGTTGCCTCATCAGAAAAGAGGGAAGGAGAGGGAAAGACGAAAGGACGTGGGTTTTAAGGGAGAGGGTAAGGAGTCATTCCAATCCCGGGAGGGGAAAGACTAACCTTAGGGGGAAAAAAGGACAGGTATACACTCGCACTCGCACGCGCGCACACACACACACACACACACACACACACACACACAGACACAAGCAGACATATTTAAAGACCAAATGGTCTTTAAATATGTCTGCTTGTGTGTGTGTGCGCGTGTGTGTGTTGTGTGTTGTGTGTGTGTGTGTGTGTGTGTGTGTGTGTGTGTGTGTGTGAGTGAGTGAGTGAGTGAGTGAGTGAGTGAGTGAGTGAGTGTGCGCGCGCGCACGCGCGCGAGTGTATACCCGTCCTTTTTCCCCCCTAAGGTAAGTCTTTCCGCTCCCGGGATTGGAATGACTCCTTACCCTCTCCCTTAAAACCCACATTCTTTCGTCTTTCCCTCTCCTTCCCTCTTTCCTGATGAGGCAACAGTTTGTTGCGGAAGCTTGAATTTTGTGTGTATGTTTGTGTGTCGATCGACCTGCCAGCACTTTCGTTCGGTAAGTCACATCATCTTTGTTTTTAGATATATTTTCCCACATGGAATGTTTCCCTCTGTTATATTAACATATGACCTAACATGCACCAAATGCAAATCAGTGACTTCATAAAAAATTGTTGCAGCACTGTTTACTGAATATCGAAACAGCACAATAATTATGACCATTAATGAAATGATAGACAGTTCATCATGAAGCTGATGAATTAAGCTATAACATGTGTAAGAACCAGAGTTTATTACCAAACAGTTTCTTTAAATTCGTTTGAGAAAGACTCCAGATCAGCCAGTTTGTGCGACTTGCTTTTCATGCAAGCCTGCCACATAGGCCTGGCTTTATGGTCACCTGCATGTGTACTCAGCACATGCTGGCAACTGCACTTCCCTTCACTTGCTCCGTATAGAACTGTCAAAAGTTGCAATTCATTTTAAACACATTATAACAGAAGAATATAAATCTCGTCATAGTTTGCTGGAGGCCAGGCATCCACAGCACAAAACAAAGAAAGAAATTTTGCTTGGCAGGAAATTTCTAAAGCAGTCAACATCCTACATTTCTAAGTGAAGAAAAAGGTAAAGTCATTAATTGCTTCATTCAAGAGGAACAAAGTGAACTGGGCACAAGATGTGAAACATTAAAGAAATACTTTCAACTAGTGAGACTGTGACCAGTTTCTAAAAGTCACCTTTTATAACTGTTGTCAGTAGATAGGAAACAGCTCTGCAATTTTTGCTCATCTGGAATGAGTAGCCCAAGATAATAGTCTATTGACACATGTGTAAAGTTCTGAAACATGTATTAGGAAGGCTGGAGCTCCAATTCAATCAAAAAAGTACCACTGTCACCAAGCATAACCATTCATAAATCAATATCTTCTCTCCTCTACAGCAATTCAACAACACACTACTTGTCATGCAAAAATCGTACCACGTGCTTGCAATACGAAATAATCATATTTGTATTCATAGTTTGACTTCACGACTATACTAGCATTGTACTGACAAACCCAGGTGCCAATGAGTTATGTAACACACAACTCACATTCATTAGTGCTTGTTCTTTCATGTTCTCTTCCATTTTCTCCACTGCAGAGGTTTCCTCACTGTTACAAGTAAATGGTATTGACAAACGGTGATTGTACTGTGAATGCTGCTTCTGCTTGTATTCATTTCCATTGGTCTTACACAAAGCATAACTGCTTTTAACCTATTTAAGAATATTTATTGACTCAAGGTCTGAATAAATTTCTAGATGAAAAATAAAAATCAAAAATTCTGTTGCTTTAGAGGTACCCAAAACACTCAAGAGAATGCAGCACTTGTCAGAAGCGTTGATAGCTTTATGCAGAATCAGCAGCTACCAGCACTGGCACTCAAAAACAGTGAACCCTCCCTCCAATCATCAGCACAGCATTGGTATGATGCGAATTCACAACATTTGACATTACGGGGTTAAGGGCAATATATAAAAGTACATGAACCATGGACCTTGCCGTTGGTGGGGAGGCTTGCGTGCCTCAGCGATACAGACGGCCGTACCGTAGGTGCAACCACAACAGATGGGTATCTGTTGAGAGGCCAGACAAACATGTGGTTCCTGAAGAGGGGCAGCAGCCTTTTCAGTAGTTGCAGGGGCAACAGTCTGGATGAGTGACTGATCTGGCCTTGTAACACTAACCAAAACGGCCTTGCTGTGCTGGTACTGCGAATGGCTGAAAGCAAGGGGAAACTACGGCCGTAATTTTTCACGAGGGCATGCAGCTTTACTATATGGTGGCATGAAGAGCTGCATCAAACCAGTCTCAGGACTAAAGACCACAACAACAACAACAACAACAACATAAAATGTTATTACCATTCTACATCTTGATTTTTCATATCAACATTTTTTTTTCAACAATCACCCTGGCGACAAACACATTCCTCCCAGGGACTAATGATCTAGTAGTTTGGTCCCTCCCCCCCCCCCCCCCCTCTTTAAACCAATAAACCAACCAACATTCCTCCCAACAATCAGTTTCCTGATACAGTCGATGTAGAATGTTTGATGTTGACAAAGCCACAATCCCACCTCTGTGGCAACCACTTTATCACTATCACAGTGAAGTCCTCAAAAGTATTCAAACCGGTTGGTTGGTTGATTGATTTGAGGGAGGTGACCAAACAGCGAGGTCATATGTCCCATCGGATTAGGGAAGGATGCGGAAGGAAGTCGGCAGTGCCCTTTCAAAGGAACCATCCCTACATTTGCATGGAGCGATTTAGGGACATCATGGAAAACGCAACTCTGGACGGGCAGACGCGGCTTTAAACTGTCGTCGTCCTGAATGTGAGTCCAGTGTGCTAACCACTGCACCACTTCGCTTGGTACTGAAACAGGCAAAAACTGGACGGTGCTAAGTTGGGACTGTACGGAGGGGACCGATGACAGTGAATCCAAGGCATGTAATTGTTGCAGATTTCTTGTGTGATCTGGCATAGTTATTCTGGAGGACAGAGCGCGCCATGTGTGGATGAACTCTTTGATTTCTAAACTTTATTACAACATGTTGTTTTTCATGCAGCAACAGTTACTTTAGACACCAACATGTTACAATTTTGAGCCCTCTAGTGACATAGGGCTGCACATATGTAGACAGGAAAAATAAATAAGTCGAATGTCAACTTTTATTTTAGTTAAAAAGCTTTAAGAGTTTTCACATAAAAATTTGGAGGGATTATTTTTCAGTTTACTTAATGTATGAATTATTAATGTAATCTTACAGGGAGCACAGAACAGAAAAAAATACTGGATCCACTGCTCCCAAAATCTCCATATTCAGCAGCACTTATGACTATACATTCATGAAGGACTGAATAACAACAGCTGTCTACTACACATTAAACACCGTTTTCATCTGACACATACGTGTATGAAGACTATGGGATTCTTCCTGAGCCTAGAACCCGAACTGACAATTATTTCCATGAATTTTCATTATATGATGTAATAGTTATAATTGGACACTGCCTTATTAACTAAACCCATTGTCAATAGGTGCCTAAAATCACAGTAAGACAGAAAGGAAAAGTGGAGAACCAATGTCTTAGGTCAACTAGGAGCTTACATTTCCATTCTTACCATCCAATGACATACCAAAGATTCATTTTATGGCTCTTAAAATGCAGTAGTAAGTGAATGTCACCAGTAAGCAACACAAATATCAAATGAGGACTCACATTTCTGGCCTTCCTAATTTTTTAACCATAGATGTAAACAAGTGGTTCATTCGGACTATAGAGTAGACCGACAGCTCTCCAGACGTCAACTTGTCATTCAAATGTCTTGCAAGCAAGGCATACTTGTTCAAGTGGCAGCCATCAGAAACCAGAAGCTGATATCTCTCACTAGATCCTGCATCAGTTATTTTCCTGCTGCCCTGTAAATCAATAAATAAATTAATCAAATTGGTTACACACACATTGGCATGAGCATTTGTTGCCTGCTACTTTTCAGTGAAAGAGGACTGCCTAAAAACCCCCACACTGAGAAGCTCTGACAAGAAAAACTTCAGTATCTAAGAATGGAATCTCCATCATGCTTATAAGTAAGACACACTGAAATTTCACACCAATTTCTCACTGCCTCTCTTTACTGGCTCATTTACATCATCTGCAAATTTTATGTAGTCCCACTTGTGGTTTGGTTCGAAATACAAAAAGAAGTATCATTTAGCTTTTTAGCACAGCATGCCAAATGATGATAATGTTTTGGAATGTTAATTCCTTTATCAGTTTTATATCTCGCAAGTATGAAGATACAAAAATTGGTTCCACATGTTCCCATTTTGTAAACATTAACACAAAATCAGTAGTCTCTAGCATCGGACTGACAAGGTGCAATTAATGAACTTTCCAGCTTTCTGTGGTACATATGGGCTAAATTTATTCGAAATTTTACTACTATCGAACATCACAAACTTCTCCAATAATTTCATATTATCTGGTCATTGTATTACTGTGTTTTTCCTTTAATGTATCAAATGGCTTTCAAATTAAAAGGGAGTTTTACGATATCAAGTACTTCACATTTGATACCTCCAAGGAAAGGCAATTTGTAAAATATGAGCAAGAATCATTTATTTTCTCTCCACTTACCAATGAGAGAGGCTTTTCATAACTAAATTAGCTCTTTCTTAGTGAGGTAGCATCATAATATTAATGCTCTCAATGTGGACCTCCAGTGCTTGCCATCATATATGTCTTCTTCATCAAAGTTCTTACAACAGCGGAAGAAGTCAGCCACGTTTCCTATGCCTCTGTCTCTGCACTGGCAGAAAAACGAACATCGCTTATACTAACAAAGGGTGACAACCGTAACAATTTAGTGTAAGGGATACTTCAACGTACGATTCTTCCTCGAAGATGGCATACTTACATAATCAAACCGTCATACAAACGCTGGCAGTAAACAAGGGATTGTATAGAACTGTAATACTTACCAGTATTTGCATTACAGGCTCTTCAACGGTGCCGCCACACTTTATAGTCTGCAAATTGGAAAAGTGACCATTATGAAACTAGTCGCACTACAATATACTGGTAGAACATGTATATAAGACATCAATTACAATGCTCCAACAGGCCTATAAGGAAAATCAAATCAAATTCATGTAGAAGAAATTAGAAACAACCTATATGACAGTCACCACTGACGTTTAAACCTTGCACATTTGCTCATAAAATGGCAGTCGAAATTGAACACGGCATTAGTTTCACAATGTCACATTCGTGTAGCGCCATAACAAGACTTCAAAAATTTCCACTTCATTATGCTGCAGCTAATTCCGAGAGTATACTGTAGATTTGATAACATGAAACCACGACGTTAATCTCACTTAGTTTACAAAAACTATCCCTCATGGTATACCAACTAAAAAACTCACGGCAAGTGCTCCCCCCGTAAGTTGCCAGGTCATCTTCACGGTAATAACTACAAATGCAAGCTACTATTCACTCTACAAATACAATAATCCATATTACCTTCAACTTCAAATATTCCTATTCCGCGGGAAACATTAAGTCAGAGATACTACAGCACAATTCTCCAAAGTCGTTCACGCTTGGTTGGCGGTAGCTATTTGAAGTGGCTTCCATACACATGAAATTTCTTGCACTACCCTTCACGACAACATCTAACGCGACCAAACCGGCAGTAACACTCGCATACGTCAACTATCATTTGAAAGAACACTCCTTGCACACTATCATGCTAACTTACTCGTAAAGCCAGCATTTTATTTCACATACATGAAATTCTTACATGCTCATTCCCCTCCCACAAACCACTTCTCCAGTCGCGCAAGTCAACATTCATGTAGAAACACCGTACTTCATACTTTCATACTTGCACACTGTCATGCAAACTTCTTGTCGTTCAACTTCCTTACAAGATGTCATTTCTCCCACCAACTTACAAATAAGTGAATCTTCTCTCATTCTGCTGTATTTATTTATTTATTTTCGTGTACCATAGATCCCTGATGCGAGTGTAACGCTAGGATGTCGAAGTGTCAGAAGCTGTGCTGTGGTTAGTCTAACATAACCTATCTAGAGTCGTCTGTTTATGTAAGTAAGAATACATTTATGGCCATGCTAAAATAATGAGCTCTGTCATCACCTAGGTAAACAAATACTTTCTAAAGTAGGAAATTTTCCTTACAAATGCGGAGGGAATATAATTCTAGCACTTTGCAACACCTTATAATCATTTATTTGTAATGGATCAACGCACCATCGTTTGAAGTGACAAATTGGATGAAAAATATTGAAATTGAAAATGTGAAATTATTTAAGTCCATATTACAGCAAAACAGTCAGCTGTATTGACACAACGGAAATTTGTGACTCTAGAGATTTAAAACTACTCTTGATCGCTGTTCAAATAAAAATATAAATATAAGAGTGTTCGTATTGGCGCAAACATAACAGTGTATAACAGTGTGCAGCTTGCTTATAAAATTAAGCATCATATAGGTAAAACATGAGTATATTTACAGCATCTACAACCTATCAGAAACTTATGAAAATAAAAACAAAGCTGAGCACTTGAGACAATAACCTTACTTTCCAATGTAGCTCCGGTGTATTGTAGATAACACAATGCGATTTGGAATGCAATCAGTATATTCCAATTGCCAGATATTTCAACGTTACATGTAGCACTAATGCGAGCTAGAACAGCATCTCACATACTTGTATTCATCGTCGTCTTCAAATAATCCCTTATTATCATGTGTAATGTTCCTAAGCGATTCCTGTGAAATTCCCTTTTCTATATTCAGCATCGGTGGGACAATTTAATTTTTTCTTCATCAGTGCCACTATAAGCTTGTTGGAGAAAATCTATGAAACTCCCATACAAATAATTTCTCTATCTCGAAATACGTAAGCAGCGTTTCCAACATCAGGGTAAGAAAACAATAATGTGCATGTAAGGCTAGTGGTGGAGGGATGCACCTGTAAGTAATTCATGCTTCAGAAAACCCACCTTTGAGTGAAGAATTTTTCCAGGATCAACTAGATGGGAAGGCCATGCAACTGTCAGACTTCAAGGTTGTGACCTCAGCGAGGAGTGGTGAACGTCAACAACTGCCTTCCGTTGTATCAGTAACATGCTGGGTATAAAGAAACTCATACCATGTGATCGTTTCAAATTTGTTAATTAAGGACACAGAAGGCATTTTATGTGTTAATAACTTGCATTTGTGTGAGTTAAACAAAATGTAACATTTGTTTATTCAATTTCATTATCAAGAGAACTTTGCAACTGAAGAGATGACTTTTTTGGTAGTGAGTAGACGGCAGAGACATTATCTTCGCTGAAGTATCAGTCACAAATGAAGAAGAACTTCAGGTGCGACCCAGGGGAGTGTGTTGGTACCCTTTCTGCTCATGATGAATATTAATAACATTCCACACAATATTAACAGTAGCGTCAGACTTTTGCAGAAGACGCAGTTATCTATAATGAAACACTGTCTGAAAGAAGTTCCATAAATAATCTGTCAGATATTAAGACTATTCGAAAGTGGTCCAATTGTTAGCAGCTTGCTTTAAATGTAAACTGTACACTTCACAAATAAAAAACAAATTAAAAATACACCATTACATATAATTTGCAAAATCTGGCTACAGTTTTTATTTCAACCAATCGGTAATCGAAAAACATGTATAAATTTTAGGTGTCAGAGTAAGTGACTTATATGTGTTTTTTAAGTATTCATACACAATACAAATTTCTCCCCCATCTACATTAAATAAATAATTCTCATTTTCAGCAATTAATTGTTTTATGAATTATGAGAATATATCTTCTCCAACATCAGGATAACATTCAAATGTAAAATACGTAAGAGTTAATTTTCTCAATCATATTGTGTGATACAGTCAATGATAAAAAATTTTATTAACCTGAACAAAATCATCAGGGTTAAGAGGTAATGAAAAAATAATATGTAATAAAATAAATCTATTTGTTTTATTTTAAAAAGAAAAAAATTTAAGTTTATTCATTATCAATATCACGAATTGAATAATAATTAATTTCTTTTATAAAACTATATATAAATTTATAGTTAATCATTATTCTAATTTACTTTTTTACAGAAAACATTTCAGTATAACAATCAGGAAGAGTAACTTCATATTTATTGTTTAAAACTAAATAAAGTTTTTGACCACATCTATTTGACAAATGTTCAGCATTTGAAATAATCTTACTATAATTACTTTTCAATTCTGTTAATTAAGTAAACGCATCTCAAATTCCTTTCTTATTACTTTTTACATCATTCAATAGATTTTCATTATCTGCATTTCAACAATAAAAGTTAAAAATATAAAATCTAATTTTTCTTTAAATAAAAGGAAAAATTCTCAAGTACATTTGAATCACAAACGCTTTAAAATATAAAGTACTTATTTTCAGCATATAAATAACGTAAAAAAGTGAACAAACAAATGGGCAACCTTAGATTATGAAACTTACATAATCTTTTAAAAGAAACAAATTGAAGAATTAATCAGAGTTAAATTTCAATAAAATCAAGACTTTTATTAAGTTTTATTATAACAATGATTTAAGGTTTAAACCTATAAATAAACTTCGAGCAATTTGTAAAACGGAATTATTAAAAAAAAATTTTGAACTTAAAAAACGAGAGTTACTCGAACATAATGAATATTGTAAGTTTAATATTAAGACTAACGATAAAGACCTGAAAAACAGAACGTTAAGAGATATTCATGAAGTAAATAAAACAAAACAACAAAAATATTCTAAACTGAATAAACAAGAAATAATCAAGTTATTGAAAAATCAAAATTATATATTAATAACAACTAGAATGAATTGAAAAACAATACTCTAAAAGAACACCAAGTAAATTGTAAATTGGAATATTTAAAGAAATAAACTTAGTAAACAAAAATAACTGCAACTTACTGAAAAATCAGAGTATAATATTAACAAACAAGAATCATTCGAAAATCCCAAGAAGGGTATTAATAAAACGAAAGTGGATCGTAAAAAATTACACCAATACTTCGAGTTAATAAACATCAAGAGATTAAACAAAAAGTAATCAGAAAATGTATTTAGATCTCAGCTTAGTAAATCCTGATGATGACGAATATAGACAAATAAATAAATACACATAAAAATCGAAGCTCTTAAATCAAGAAAATTAAGTTATAAAATTAAAAGTACCATTGATGTAGCACAACCATAAGAATTTTTAATGAAGTTAAAGAAGAAGTAATCTGTACATTTAAGCGTACTTTAATACAAAGAAGATCGACTAAAATAAACATGAATTTTTTGTCATTTTAAAAGATAAGATGAAGATAATAAATTTTTATACAGGTAATGAAGTTCTATTAAGACCAACTGAGTAAGAAGATTTATGTCAAACATCAACAAATAAACAGATATGAAAGAAATGCAAAAGAATAAACCAGGTTGATCTTTATTATTTATAAATAATTAAGAATTAAGTGTTAATAAACATATTCCAGGATTTGGATCTTCATACCAGAAATAATTAAAAACAAAAAAGCTTAAGTTAATATTCAAAACAACCATCAATGATGTTTCCTTTATTCAATACGATTAGTTACATCGCGAAAAAAAGAGCATGTAGACCGGGTTATCGTTTATAAAGCATTATGGTCTAGAAATAGACACAATTTTTGGAATATTAATTTTCCCATTCAATTAACAGATATTCAGAATTTGAAAAAATTAAATTCTTCGATTAATTTTTTATGTTTGTGATGGAAAAATATTGTGTACCCACTTTACCATACAAAAAATAAAGGAAAAACATGTAAACTTTCTTTTGCACAAAGATAAAAAATTCAAATTATTGTTAGATAAAAGATTTCTCTGTATTTGTTAGAGCGCAAAGAACTAGTTATAAACAAAAAGTTTATTCTTGTGGTAGATGCTTCAGACTTTTTAACGCACAAGAAAAATTAGACAATCACAAAAAATTGCATAGAAAATAAAGAAATACGAATAAATATACCTAGATAACTGAAAAAAATTTATAATTTATGATAATCCAGTGTAGTACCTATTGTAGTTACGAACATTTCAGATTCCTTTTAGAAATATGACTTGTTAACCAAATCCAGAAAATTTTATATTATAAATATCGAAAACACGTATAATCTCTTTTAGTTATTATGTAAAATATTCTAATGGTGATTATAAACCATCTACAAGGATTCAGCACAAAAATTCTTTCAAATGTCAAGACAAATATCTAGAGAAATTAAGAAAGAAGATGAATGGGTTGCACGACTGATATCCTCTAAACAAGAGAAAATAAATATTTAAAATTCAAAAACTTGTTTTATTTGGGAAGAAAAGTTTACCGACGTAGAAAGAAAAGTTAGAGATAATCTCCATTTACTGCAAAATACTGAGGTAGTGCTCATTAAGATTATACTCCTAATTATAAAAATCCGTTTAATTTTTGCTAATTTTGTTAATTATGAGATCGATTTCCTAATCAAAGAATTGACAAAGGATATTAAAGACTTTAATCCTATTCCAAATAACAAACAAAAATATATTTCTTTCAATAAAACGGTTGAAGATGGATTTTTGGATACTTTTAAATTTATGCCCTCCAGCACTGGTAAATTGTCTTCTAATATGAAGAATGCATAATTTATAAAACTTCAAAATATTTCAAAGGTGAAAAATTAGACCTAATGATTGAAAAAGGAATTTATTGGTATTATTATATGTAATATGGAGGAAAAATAAAAGAAACAAAATTACTAAACAAAAAAAATTTTGTTCAAGAGTTAATGAATCTTGAATTTCTAATGAAGAGGAATTTAATATTAAAAATTAGAAGGATATACATGATTACATAATAAATCTGAATGGATATTTTTGAAAATTTTAGAGATACTTGAATTTAATCTTATTAACTCGATCCTACTTGATATATTATTGGACCTCATTTATGTTAGGATTCTATCTTAAAGATGCAGAAATTTCCATTAAAGTTATTAATGGATTATGACATGATTTTATTTATTGAATATGAATTCGAGGAGGAGTTTCTCAAAGTATTAAAACATATGTCAGATCCAGTAATAAATATATGACTAACTTTAGACCAGAAAGACAATCAAGTTATATTACATATCTGGGCGGCAGTCATTTATACCGTTTTTTCTTTTAAATATTTCAGAGTGTTAGAGAAAAGTTATTTTAATTCTAGAAAAATACTTGACTTACCAGATGACAGTAATCACAGTAAAAACAGTAAGTCGATTTAGAAATCCTAGAAAATTATAATATTTCTACAAGGATGTACCACTAGCACCTGAAAATGGAGAAAAATTATTAACAAATTTAGGTAATAAAGAAAAGTATATTTTATATAAAAGGAATCTTCCACAGTATTTAAAATATGGATTAATATTAATCAAAATCCAAAAAATCTTTTCATATGCATTATATGACTGGTAAAAAACACTAATTTTAATACAGGCTGTACATAAAATCTTGCAATACCTTCAATTATTTATTGTAGAAGAACCAAACATTGTACAGATACATATGTATGTTATTTTGAAGAGAAAACCTGAAAGATTTTTTTTCCTGTATACCGCCACAGTGTACTTTGGTGATTGCCGATAGACAGGACTAGTCACCAACATGTCAAATTCAGGTGCAGATCGAGCTTTCAAATTAGAAGATGAAGAACATAAAAAATCTTAACAGGTTAAGGCATTTGTCATGTAAATGAAATTACTTTAAACAATCATCAAAATTGCTTAAACAACAAAATAAAACAATGTAGAAAATGAATTTGATTAGATCTTATAGACATGAAATTAAAAAATGAAAATGTAATGATAATTTCTTAAGTTAATTAAATAGTTGAAGTGAAGATTATCCTGAAAATGACAGAAATAATTATGTTTCTTAAAGTGGATTAAACAATTGCAGAGAATATTATCCCAAAAACGAAATGAATAAAGATGATTTCTTAAGTGAATACAACAATTTCACAGAAGATTAACAATAACTAGTATAAATTAATTTAACATATGTTCAGTTTTTAGTATATTTTTATGAGAAATTAATTTTGTATGTTTTCTTTATTTTATTTCACAATTAAACTCTCAACAGAAAAATACACCTTTGAAAACTGACATCTTTTTTCCTGAACTATGACCACAGTTGTGTACATATTTAGAACATTTTAAGTTGTTTTTTATATATTGTAAAAGTGTATGTTTAATTATGTCAGTTATTCAAATTTTCTTTTATTTATTATTAATTCTTTTCTTTACACTCTTTTTTTGTATGCAGCCAATACAACCTCTTTTTAAGGCAAGTTTTTTTTAAATTTTAATTTCCTTACAGATATCTATTTCTCATTTAAACACTGGGCAAATCACATTATTTGTACATTCCATTTATAAAGAGAAAAATTACAAAATTTTACTATACAGAAATGAAGTCATTTCCAAAGCTTAAAAATAAGAAACTTAAATATAACAATAGAGAAGTTCTTATGATATTTGGTGAACTGAGTAATCCTTAGTTTTATGTATATCAAGTTGCTAATGTGTTAAAATATGAACTGGCTATTAAAGTAATTGTTAAGGAAAAATATCATAAAAAATACGAAAATTTCAATAGTCCTGCAGTAGAACTATCCAAATATTCATTCTCTTACAAAATTTATCATCGAACCTGGAATTTATTCATTAGTTATAAGTTCTAAATCGCTTTTCCCAGAAAAATTTCAAGATTAGATTTATGAAAAAGTTTTTACCATCAGTTCTATAACATCGCAAATATAAAATAAAGACTAATGTAAAACAACTCTATGAACGTCTAATAATCATTTAAAAGATCAAAATAAAATTAAGAATGACTGTATAAGAAAACATATGAAAAGTTCGATGGATTCTAGAACTTTTAGTTGAAAGTGATAAAGATATAAATAGTTTATTGCCTCATATTGTTTCTCTAATAACTGACGAAAATTTCAGATCTATTATTGTTCTTTTAAGATTATTTGATTATTATTTTAATTACGAAGATTAAGATCGATGATATAATTCATCTTAATATATTCTTTGGAAATGAAACTTAAAATCCAAGAACTTTTTTCATAGTGCAATTTTATGTAATATTCATTACAATTTCTATTGTCATCTAACAAACGAAAACTATCAGGAATATTTGATTCAAATAACTCAAATTTGAAGTCTTAAGAAGAGTTCGACTTTTTAAACATTTCCATTAACATTTATTTTAATATCAATATATACTCTATTTCCTTTAATAAAACAATAAGCCTAATGAATATTATATTCAATCCCAAACATGTTTAAATTTTGATTTACGAATTCTATTTATTTTATAAATTATAAAATAATTTTTTTTATTCTGGTTATAAAAGGAAATGCGATTGATTTTTATTACAGATATTATTTGGAAGATTTCTTATTTTATATACGTATAGTGTTAAATCTGTCTTTGAGAAGTAATCTGAAAGAGCTTTTTCAGGTTCCTTATTTGTAATTACATAGATTAGTTTTATTAAGTTCGATAAATTTTGTTATTTAACTCTCTTTTATCGACATAATTATTGAACTCTATTAAGAATGCTTGAAGATTCATTCACTGTAATGAGATTTTTTAAGTCTTCTTTACTTACATACATACTACCGGTTGTTAAAATACTTATGTATTCAAGTATTGTACAAGATTTTTCAATTCTTTTTATAAATACTGTATATTAGCAACATCTCTTTTATCGACAGTATCTTTTAAATTAACTATTATTCCCACCATTGATGGACACTCGTCTGAAAATGGCTGAATGATTTCCAGCAGAAATATTGTGGCTACAATCCCAAAACCTCATAGAATAGAGCTTAAATAAGTCGTGTGGAGGGAATACATTCTCTAAAGGTAGTTTGTTGACATTTTAATATCCAGTCACTTCATAGCTGTTCAATGATTTAAATAGTATAGAGTAAGGTATGTCAATATGCCATATTATTTCCAATTCCATAAGAGGGTAAATTCTGTCTTAGATGGAGGACTGAAAGTTACCCTTTGTATATGAGAGAAAAGTTTAAATGTACAAGTTTATGGTAGTTAACATTTTTAGGTCAATAAACAATGGTAATCTTTATAACCTTCATTTGGAGTACCAAAATGTCCTGATCATGAGTGCTACTACCCAAAAATAAAAGCCCATAGGATAAAATACTGTTTAAAAAAGTAGAACAGGTTGATCTTAAATGAACCAAATGTTTATGTTTTTTAAAGTTTCTTAACAAGTTCATTACTCTTGGCAACCTTTCTCTCAGCTATTTAATGTGTGAATCCGAAGAGAGACTACTATCAAAAACAATATCTAAAAACTGAACACTCCCTAAACGGTCATCAACTGGCAAGTCTCTTAAACTGAATACAGTCTGTTGAGTTCTACTCTCAATGTCTCAAGTAGGGTGTCTTTACTCTTTGAGAGAAGAATATCAAAGTCTGAACTGTCATGGAAAAAGTAATATTATCAGTGCAAAGAATGAAGTGAGTTTTATAGAAAATCGCAGATCATTTACGATTAGAATAAATAACAAAGGTCTCAAAACAGAACCTTGTGGCACATCACACTTAATTTCAACTATTATTGATATCTCCTTCTCAGTAATAACAATTTCATTACCGTTGGTAAGGAATGATTCAAAAATACTACCAACGTATTGTTAATGCTTCCATAATAAACTAAATTGTTGAGAAGTGTATCATACTCTATACAATCGAAGGTCGCAAAAAGCAGTCTGACCACGTTTTTCCCTCATAACAACTAATCGTCTTTTTAATCAAAGATTCAATAGCATGAATTGCTATTCCTGAAGTCAAACTGTGTAGCCAGAAGGATGTTGTTATATACAAAAAATCACATACCTGGTAATTGATAACGGATTCTAAAACGTAAGATAAAATCAATGCCAGGTACACTAGGCAGTAACTAGGGGCTGCCAATTTGTCTCTCTCTTCTTATAAATCGGCACAGCTTCATGAGACCTAAAAATTCTTTCTCAGATTACAGTAACAGACTGTATTTAAACGTTATTAAATTCAGATGGTAATACTCCTAAAGTCTGTTATTGTTTGTATTTGGTCACTGCATTTACTACACTCCAGACGTTCTTACACTTATTTTTGAATTAATGGGAACTAAAGAAGTTATAGTGATTCTTAGTCTCATCTGCATGTTTATAATCCTTTTGAGCTCTTAAGTGTATTAGCTTATCCATATCTTTTTGTGTAGTCTAGCAAAACCTAAATAAAATCTGTTTTTCATATTGTCTATTTCAAAAATACACCACGCATTCTTATGATTATTTGGTTATATGTGTTGTGGTTGACTTTACATCTGTACTGAGGAAAATTGGTCTCAAAATTATTTAAAAAAATTTCTGAAAGACTTTTTTTAGTAAAACTAAGACTATTATTGTGAAATAAATTCTTCCAATTATAATTATCGACTGCAACCATAAAATTAGAAATTAGTCCTGCATTATTGGTCTTGTAATGACCACCTAAGGATTGTTGAGCTCGTTAGATTTCGTACTAGGCCAACTTATTTCTATCCAAACTCACTCACGATCTAAGAAAGCAAGAACAGCTACATCTGAACGCATTAATTCTCTTAAATGTGTAAGTATATTATCAAGACAAGCCGCCTCATTTGTACCTGCACAGATTGGAAAAGTAAAATTGTCTTAGCAGAATTTTAAATTCATTTACTTTGAATGTATGGTTTATTACACCAAATACAACATTTGTCACCATCAATAATTACACTATACTTTCTCCACTGAGCACTACGAAAAAAGTTTAACAATTCTGAAGTTTTTCTAAAACCTTTATTCAGTCACAATTGGGTGATCTGTAAAGTGATAAAATAATAGTTTTAACGTTCAAAATATATCCCTGTAACTTAAAAGTGTAGCGGACTACACAAAAAACCTAGATCTAATTCACTATTACCATTTATTAAACCTTGCTTTATATTAATTGATACATCTACATGAATATGAAACTAACTTGAAAACATCTAATACATGAAAAGAAATTTCATTTCTATTACACCTGTACTTGTCAACACATAGTGAATCGAGGACCTTCTCATTTGCAAAATCATTTAAAACTATATGTTCTGGACTCACACCTTATACACCCAGGCAGCTTATCATAAATGACAATGTTGATGAATAAGTTGTATTATAAGGGCAGTCGTGGTATCTGCTATTTTTGTGAACATTGACTAGCTTCAGACTAGATCACGTGACAGGGTGAAGAACTATTTACAAAATTCGTAACATTAAATTGCCCCTGACCTTTGATATTTTCTTGACTATCATCAAGGGCCTAGTATAGGTATTTACAAAATCTTGTTAATTTTTAACCTTTTTCTCCAGTGCGAAACCAGATATACCACCTACTCCCAGACTTTCTTTGTTACCCCTAAAAATAATTTTCCTTCAAACAATAGACTCCAAGGTATCTGTTTGTGCTAAGCCTAACTTATCAGCTAGATTTATGATTTCCTAAGACACACGCTATCTTCCAAGTCCATTCAGGTGCAGGCCATAAGGTATGAATTCTTTTACCTATGTCAGTTATATTTACAAAATAAAATTTTTAAAGTACAGTAGAGCGTCGATAATTGGGGGCCATGGATGTTCGGGAAACTGGTTTGTTCAGATAATCGAACTGTACATGTTTATTTGCCAAAAAGGAGTACTGTACAGTAAATTTATTCATAAAAACAGGCATCTCTTTTAGAAAGGACAACACCTTTACGTTTACGCATTTTGTACCGTCAAGTTCACTTCTTCATGCAGCAGCACACAAGTGGTCATAACAGAGAACAGAAGGTGACTGTTTGTACCGTGAGAAGCTCTTCTTGTGGGCATGCAATCCTTCAAACTGCGTGGAGCGGCACGCCTCAACTCTAAGCTGGCGCAGCTGTTGCTGTGAACAGCTTTGATACTGCCGCTACTTCTACTGCCAGTCCAGTGCCAAGCTGACAGAAGTGAGCTGATTGTTGAAACACAGCGACTGCCGGCTTGGCCGGTCAGCAGCGCCTCGTGAAGGCCCCATTAGAAGTGTGGCGACTACTGTGGGAAACTTGGTTTGGGAGTGAGGGGGATGATAGACGGTAGGGTGGAAGAGTAACAGTTGCGAGAGAGTACACAGTTTGGTTAAGCGGTCGTTCGGCTGAACGACGTTCGGATAATTGGCGCTCTACTGTATTTACAAAGTTTCTTCATATCTTCATTTTCTCATGCCACTTTTACAATTATGCATGATCAGAATGGAAAATCGTGATGAAATGGTGTTGAGAAGAATATAATTTCTGTGTTTTGTAGGTCATGCAATTATTTTCTTAATGACCATAAGAACAGTTTTTCCTCTTTTCCTGCTACATCATTTTGCTCCAGCAAGAAAAAACTGCCATTTTGCTAGCATCTATAGGTGCAGAGCTTGCCACAATGTCTTTAAATTTTGCACAAAGTTTTGTTTCGACTGAGATATGAAGGCTCATACTGCTTTGAACAATATCCATCATTTTCCATTTGGAAATTTGTTTTTTTCATAAGGTCAAACAGCTGAGGCCATCGGTCCCTAAGCTTATGAACTACTTAATCTAACTTAAACTAACTTACACTGAGGACAGCACACACACCCAAGCCCAAGGAAGGACTTGAACCTCTGAAGGGGGGAGCCATGCAGACTATGACAAGATACCTCAGACCGCGTGGCTACCTCGTGTGGCCGTTGCTTTCCATCCTTAGATGTGTGCATAGAAATGTATTTTCATAGGCCTAGGTCTGCATGTACATCTTGGTGTCTTTGGGCTTTTATTTCTTTACATCCATTGACATTTGGCTAATTTTTACTGCATTCTTTACTAACTTCACTTTGATTAGGCTTATGTGGGTTTGGCAGTTTAACTTGTAAGCCTACTTTAATGTTGTATTCTTTAACACCAAGTGTTCAAGAATGTGAAATCTCGTTTTCAGGGATGGAAAATTTACATGGTCTTTCTTCAGCATAGGACTGCAACTTTTTGTGTTAGGATAAATCTCCTAGCATTTTTGTAAACAGTCTTTTGACCTACATTGATTGTATCTTTTTACTCATCCTGGAAAAGTTCTTTCTGAGTTCCAAATCAATCACTGTGTTCTCCTTTTACAGTTTCTCATTTTCTTTAGCCAAAGCCCAGTTCTCCTCTATAGCCCGCATCTCGTGGTCGTGCGGTAGCGTTCTCACTTCCCATGCCCGGGTTCCCGGGTTCGATTCCCGGCGGGGTCAGGGATTTTCTCTGCCTCGTGATGGCTGGGTGTTGTGTGCTGTCCTTAGGTTAGTTAGGTTTAAGTAGTTCTAAGTTCTAGGGGACTGATGACCATAGATGTTAAGTCCCATAGTGCTCAGAACCATTTGAACCAAGCCATTCTCCTCTATAACAGCAGAGAATTATAGTCTGTGTGTACCTGATGTTTATCTTCCTCCAGCATGATATTGTCTATATTCTCCAGGCATACTTTGCACTGCTATTCGCTAGTTTTGTCTGGAAGAGAGCCTTCAGTTAACTTTGGACATCGAAAATGTGGTGTCACCGCCAGACACCACACTTCCTAGGTGGTGGTTTTTAATTCGGCCGCGGTCCGTTAGTATACGTCGGACCCGCGTGTCGCCACTGTCAGTGATTCCAGACCGAGCGCCGCCACACGGCGGGTCTAGAGAGACGTTCTAGCACTCGCCCAGTTGTACAGCCGACTTTAATAGCGATGGTTCACTGACAAATTACGCTCTCATTTGCCGAGACGATAGTTAGCATAGCCTTGAGCTACGTCATTTGCTACGACCTAGCAAGGCGCCATTATCAATTGCTGTTTATCTTGTGATGCATGTACCGTCAGACCGATGTTCACCAATTATGGATTAAAGTTAAGTGTTCCAACAGATACGTACTATTTTTGCTAGTCTCATATCCCTGACCTGTTCCACACCTCACGCCAGCCTGCGTGAGCTTAAACGCGTGCCATTCAGCTTCCTCTCATAGTGGCTTGGCTGTCTTGCCAAGTCACAACAGAAAATCTGTACAATAATAATGCTCATCTGCATAGAATACCTTTTTTCACGTTTTAATGCACTTTGTTCATGTTATACACACGACAAATCTACTTTTGTTGGAAGCTGACTCAGAGGTAAGCATACTACTTGCAGCCATCTTTCACTCAAGGCCAACTCAAACACACATCATACTATGCAACAAAATAATTGCAGACATGTGTTCCCAATTGTTTTTGTATCATTCCCACATAGTCAACTACACATGTTATTTCCGTTTATTAATCCGATCAAATTATCAAGCCAAAGATCGCTGATTTTATGAGCCATATAATTATTTTAACTTTGTCTGATTTATATTACAGTCGCTGTTTGGCTCTGACACCAAGGTGTGGTTGTTTGGTCCTGTTTCCATGTGGCGTTTGTTATATCCAGCTATTCGTTACAAGTGTTTTAAGAATACGTTTTTGGTGCAGATTTTAAACTTTGAGAAAGGGCTTAAAGGTAAGTGTGGTGGGGCATTCTTAGGCATTTTAACTGTGGTTCTTGTTCATAATTGTTCTTAAAAAATTATCTACCTGAGAAAATTTTTTCTCAAATAATGGTCTATCATGGTATCGTAGGTGTAACCACAATGGGAGGGGGGTATCTGTTGAGAGGCCAGACAAACGTGTGGTTGCTGAAGAGGGGCAGCAGCCTTTTCAGTAGTTGCAGGGGCAACAGTCTGGATGATTGACTGATCTGGCCTTGTAACACTAACCAAAACGGCCTTGCTGTGCTGGTACTGTGAATGGATGAAAGCAAGTGGAAACTACAACCATAATTTTCCCCAAGGGCATGCAGATTTACTGTATGATTAAATGATGATGGCGTCCTCTTGGGTAAAATATTACGGAGGTAAAATAGTCCCCCATTCGGATCTCCGGGTGGCGACTACTCAAGAGGACGTTGTTATCAGGTGAAAGAAAACTGGCGTTCTACGGATTGGAGTATGGAATCTCAGATCCCTTAACTAGGCAGGTACGTTATAAAATTTAAAAAGGGAGATCGATAGGCTAAAGTTAGTTAATGGGAATTAGTGAAGTTTGGTGGCAGGAGGAACAAGAGTTAAGGTCCAGTGAATACAGCTTTATATGTACAAAATCAAATAGGGTGAATGCAGTTGTAGGTTTAATAAGGAATAGGAAAATAGGAATGCAGGTAAGCTGCTACAAACAACATAATGAACACATTATTGTCACCAAGGTAGATATGAAGACCACGTGCACTACATTAGTACAAGTTTGTATGCCAACTAGCTCTGCAGATAAGAGATTGATGAAATGTATGAGGAGATATTAGGGGAGATGGGACCCGGATAAACTGAAAGAACTGGAGGTTGTAGAGAGTTTCATGTAGAGCATTAAAGAACGATTGACAAGAATATGGGAAAGAAGCACAGTAGAAGAAGAATGGGTAGCTTTGAGAGATGAAATAGTGAAGGTAGCACAGGATCAAGTAAGTAAAAAGACGAGGGCTAATAGAAATCCTTGGGTAACAGAAGATGTATTGAATTTAATTGATGAAAGCAGAAAATACAAAAAATGTGGTAAATCAAGCAGGCAAAAAGGAATACGAACGTCTCGAAAATGAGATCGACAGGATGTGCAAAATGGCTAAGCAGGGATGGCTAGAGGACAAATGAAAGGATGTAGAGACTTATCTCTGTAGGGGTAAGATAGATACTGCCTACAGGAAAATTAAAGATACCTTTGGAGAAAAGAGAACCATTTGCATGAATATCAAGAGCTCAGATGGAAACCAAGTTCTAAGTAAAAAAGGGAAAGCAGAAAGGTGGAAGGAGTACATAGAGTGTCTATACAAGGGCAATGTTCTTGAGGACAATATTATGGAAATGGAAGAGATTGTAGATGAAGATGAAATAGGAGATATTATACAGTGTGAAGAGTTTGACAGAACACTGAAGGACCTAAGTTGAAACATGGCCCCGGGAGTAGACAACATTCCATTAGAACTACTGATAGCCTTGGGAGAGCCAGGCCTAACAAAACTCTACCATCCAGTGAGCAAGACGTATGAGACAGGCGAAATACTCTCTGACTTCAAGAAAAATATAATAATTCCAATCCCAAAGAAAGCAGGTGTTGACAGATGTGAAAATTACTGAACTATCAGTTTAATAAGCCATGGCTGCAAAATACTAACACGAATTCGTTCCAGAGTAATGGAAAAACTGGTAGAAGCCGACCTCGGGGAAGATCAGCTTGGATTCCGTACAAATATTGCAACATGTGAGGCAATACTGACCTTACGACTTATCGTAGAAGAAAGATTAAAGAAAGGCATACCTACGTTTCTAGCATTTGTAGACGTAGAGAAAGCTTTTGACAATGTTGACTGGAATACTCTCTTTCAAATTCTGAAGGTGGCAGGGGTAAAATTCAGGGAGCGAAAGTCTATTTACAATATATACAGAACCCATATGGCAGTTATAAGAGTCGAGGGGCATGATAGGGAAGCAGTGGTTGGGAAGGGAGTGAGACAGGGTTGTAGCCTATCCCCAGTGTTATTCAATCTGTATATTGAGCAAGCAGTAAAGAAAACAAAAGAAGAATTCGGTGTAGGAATTGAAATCCATGGTGAAGTAATAAAAATTTTGAGGTTCGCCGATGACATTCTAATTCTATCAGAGACAGCAAAGTACCTGGAAGAGCAGTTGAACCGAATGGACAGTGTCTTGAAAGGAGGATATAAGATGAATATTAACAAAAGCAAATCGAGGATAATGGAATGTAGCCGAATTAAACCGGGTGATGCTGCGGGAATTGGATTAGGAAATGAGATGCTTAAAGTAGTAAATGAGTTTTGCTGTTTGGGGAGCAAAATAACTGATGTTGGTCAAAGTAGAGGGAATATAAAATGTAGACTGGTAATGGCAAGGGAAGCGTATCTGAAGAAGAGAAATTTGTTAACTTCGAGTATAGATTTAAGCGTCAGGAAGTCGTTTCTGAAAGTATTTGTAGGGAGTGTAGCCATGTACGGAAGTGAAACGTGGATGATGAATAATTTAGACAAGAAGAAAATAGAAGAAGAATGCTGAAGATTAGATGGGTAGATTACATAACTAATGAGGAAGTATTGAATAGAATTGGAGAGAAGACTAATTCGTTGCACAACTTGACTAGAAGAAGGTATCGGTTGGTTAGGCATATTCTGGGGCATCATAGGATCACCAATTAAGTATTGGAGGGCAGTGTGGAGGGTGCAATAGGTACTTGGAGATGAAGTAGCTTGCACAGGATAGAGTAGCATGGAGAGCTGCATCAAACCAGTCTCTGGACTGAAGACCACAACAACAACAATTTTCTATCATACTGTAACCATTATATCATGTTACTTTTAGTTCCCCACTTCAAAAGCAGTGTACATTGCGCTATTTGTTGTACTTTTCGTTAGTTCCTAATTTGTTTCAGTAGTTAGTTTTAACCATAAACTCGACAAAATTCGGAAGGACGACGGTTCAATCCCGCGTCCGGCCATCCTGATTTAGGTTTTCCGTGATTTCCCTAAATCACTCCAGGCAAATGCCGGGATGGTTCCTCTGAAAGGGCACGGCCGACTTCCTTCCCCATCCTTCCCTAATCCGATGAGACCGATGACCACGCTGTCTGGTCTCCTTCCCCAAACCAACCAACCAAACTCGACAAAACAGTAATTTGAGATTCAACAGCGTCACGGCACATCACATCAAATCAAGTCAAAACATTCCAAAATGTATTGCATATGGCGGCATTTCCACAGGCCATCAATGGACTGCTGTCACAGAAACGATTATCGCAAAAAAAGTCTTGATGGGCTCATCTTCTGCTAATGACAGAAGCTAAACTACTTTCGCTGCGTTAAGTATGTTATTGTGGTTTGTTTTCCGAGGCAAAATGCAAATGTTCTATGACCACCTTGTATATTTTTTCCATTGAATGTTCTTCCAGAAGAGAGGTCACAAATATGAAAGTGAGAAATTATTTAGGTTTTACAACAACAGAATATAGCTGACATTCTTACTGCATATAAACAAGAAATTAAATTGATTACGCAATTTTCATTAAAAAACATTTTAAATGAAATAGACAGCTCTACAGAAGGAGAAAAATACAATGGTTTGTAACATTATTAGCTACTCATGGAAAATCAGGTTTTGTTTATGCCCTTATAAAATTGTTTTATGTGTTCGTATGTATGTATTTTCGATGCCACTAAATGTCACGGTATTAAAATATTGTTTCACTTCTCAGCGCTTTTCCGCACAAAAATTGATCAAGAATATACATTATGCATTATGATCTTTGCTTTGGACATTAGTGAACTGTATTGTTGTTAATTCCCAAATACCAATGCTGTATTCTGACTTTTTGTAACACAGATAGTGACTCATCACTTGAATCTGTTCTAAGCAAAATACATACAATATATGATGGTCAGTGTAAATACCCCCTGCAATGACAGTGCCATGACATGACATGATGGGATGTGATGGTCAGCGCTAGTTGGTTCTAACAAGCAAAGAAGTGTATTTAAGACACCAAGACAATGATGTCCAAACATAGAAGAGATGAAGGATAAGATGATCAAGGTTGCTGAATAAACAGTTTCGACATGGGCTACTAAGAGACGTTGATTTTTTGTTCCAAAGTACTAAGGAAGCAGGCATGGTGAGAGTGGTAGTCGATCCAGAATAAAACTAGATTTTAAAAATTTAAGGCAGTTCAATTACAGACACAAAGAGTGAAAACGAACATTGAGTGTGCATATGATAAAGAACAACTCTGGGAAAATGAAAATGACTTTCATTGAAACAGCATGCTACTTCTGCAAAATTTTTAACATTACCACTGAACGGACATCCTCCTAAATTTTTGTTTTCAAAAAGGAAACAGAAAGCTTGCATTATTCAATAAAGGAAACTATGAACTATCAGCTAAATGTTTGAAGGATGTATTGAGTAGCGTCAAACGAAAAGATTACTTCCCATTTCAATTCCTGATATATTGTTTTCGGAATAAAAACCATCAGATAAGAAAGAACTTTTAGAAATTATTCAAGACATTTTTAAATATATGTGTATATATAAATTTATCTGTAATATATGAAGGGTGAACATTGTGAACAAAACTCACAAATAGGTTGTAACCGATTTTCTTTGAATTTATACATAATGCTCTAATGAACATTGGGATGTGCAGAGGGTAGATATTTTTTAATATAGACAATTGGCTGGTTGGTTTATTTGGGGTAGAGGATCAAACATCGAGGTCATCAATCCCATTGGATTAGGGGAAGATGGAGAAGTAAGTCAGCCATGCCCTTTCGAAGAAATCATCCTGGCATTTGCCTGTAGCGATTTAGGGAAATCACAGAAAACCTAAATCAGGATGGCCAGACAGGTGTTTGAACCTTCATCTTCCTGAATGCGAGTCCAGTGTGCTAACCACTGCACCACCTGGCTCGGTGAATATGTATAATGTATTATTATATATGTAATGTAGAAAGAGAAAAGTTCCTGACCAATTTACTTTAACATTTTGCACGATACTCTAGTCAACATGCAGTCAGGTACAGGCTATATGTTGTTATTGGGTTGTTCAGGGAAGGAGACTAGACAGCAAGGTCATCGGTCTAATTGGATTAGGAAAGGACAGGAAAGGAAGCCGGCTGTGCCCTTTCAAAGGAACCATCCTGGCATTTGCTTCGAGTGATTTAGGGAAATCACGGAAATCCTAAATCAGGATGGCCGGATGCGGGATTGAACCGTCATCCTCCCGAATGCGAGTCCAGTATGCTAGACACTGCGCCACCTCGCTCGGTCTTGACTGATGTACTTCAAATGTTTACACAATACTCTAATTCAGACAGACATAGCTATATATTTTAATATATATAATATCCAAATGTATATAATAGTACAAACACGTGAAACATTATTACCAAAAAACTTGAAAAGTTGTTAGCCAATTTACTTCAAATTTTCTATGATACTCTAACAAGCATTAGGACTGGCACCAGCTAGATATTTTTAAATATATATAACATATAAATACATAGAGAATATACAAATGGGAATTGTTGTTACTTAAATCTCAAGAATTTCTTGACCAACTTACTTCAAATTTGTACAAATACTGTATTGATCATTCCGATGGACATAGGTAATATATTTTTAAACATATATATGTAATATAAATGCATATGTATTACATAAAGGTGAATATTATTATCGAAGATCTCGAAAGTTACTTGATATATTTACTTCACATTATTACATGTTACTCTAGTGTACATCCAAACAAACAAAGTCTATTTATTTTCATATGTAACTATATATGTAATGTACAAATGGGAAATGTTGTTACCAAGAATCTTGAAAAGTTCTTGACTGGTTTACTTCAAATTATTACTCGACACACTAAAAACCATTTGGATGGTCATATGCTGTATGCTTTTATAACAGACAATGAACAGGCTGTTTATTGAAACTGGCTGCAATTTAAAAAATGCTGTGCTGTGAAAATGTGTGCTTTTGATTTCTTTCTTACAGTCTCTTTCAGTTCCAATACAAGGGCATGTAAACCATTAAAAGAATTGTTTCTCCAATATATTAGGTCTCTCCTTATATATATTTTCCAAAAAAATTGTATACACAACAATCTGCTGGTTTGCCTTGTTTCTCACTGTTGGTCTTACAGAAGACAAAAAGTTGTATTTATGACTTATTGGCTAATTATTAGAGTACTAATTCAGAATCTTAATTGTCTGAACCTTTGTAATCCTATCCATTTGAGGATTAAAACAATGCGAAATACTGTCACTGAAGCTTTTGTCCTCACAGATCCACTAGCTGGAAAGATGTCTCTCATACCCTATATATCAATGATCCCAACTGATTTAAACTTTCATCTGCAATAACAATAAGCAAGGCTCTAGGTCAGAGAGAGGTGTAAAAGAACAGAGAGGGGAGAAAGAAATTGATCCATAGAGGAGGGAGGAGGAGTAAATAGAGTGGGGGGAGGGGAAGAGGACATGGACAAAGAGAGCAGGGAGGAGGAGATGGGCAGAGAGGGGATGGGAAGGCGTTTAGAATGTATCTGCAATACTTGTTCATTTTTTGTAATTGTGAAGCATTGTCAGATTCACTAGTGCTTCTATAACAATGAATGTCGTGGTTTAACTACAGATAGAGAATTAGAAAATATTAAAAACCAAATGAGAAAAATGCTAAGAAAATGTTGAATCCATCGAAACAAAATGGCGAGTACAGGAACAGAAGTAATGAAGATAAGAAAATGTAGAATGATGTTTTGTTACCATCTAGTTCACATAAATGGAAACAGTTTATCCAAGAGAGTTATTAACATGCCAACCATAGCAAAAACCCCTTGATGCAAGAGGCTCCAAGAAATCAGAACTCTTCCAAAAGAGATAAAGACTGAAGAACATGAAATTCTGAACAGAGATACATTTCGAAAGAATTCTCGTATTTTATATGCTCATCTGCAGAGGAAACGATTGGTGCTGACCTCTGTGCAGGTAGCAGCAGGCTGATAGATCCTTTGTGTGTTTATTTTAGCAGCTCATAGACAGAAATGAGTTACTCATTTAGATTCGCCTTTGTGGTTGTGTAGTATAACCGTACATTTCTTGTTTGTTTGTGTTTTTACAAGGCATAATCTCGTGTTTCAGTAACTGTGTAGTGTGCATTCACACTGTCTCGCCACTGTCATTTGTTTTCATTTTATCAGCCAGTGGCCATAGCAGATCTCAGTCAGGTGCTGAGCTCTGTACGAGCAGCACCAGATCACTTGTGTTTTCATTTTACGATCTTCTAAATAAGAGCGAGTGGTTCATTTAGATTTATCTGCGTGATCTGGATGTTTAATCATAAATTTCTAGTGTTTGTGTAGGATAGGCTTCCACCATCTTTAGTATGGATAGAGACTGTGCATGCTGTGTGCAGATGCAGGTTGATTGGTGAGCCTTTGCTCACAGTTCCAGGTGGCGCTGGCTTCAGTCATACAGCTTGAGACTGTTGCAATGGGAATCAATGTAGGGAGTCAGACATGGCAATCCAACAGGCGTCCAGCATGTTCCCGACTTCCTCTGATAATTTCCCTACTGTGGCCGGCACCTATTGCCCACATTGACAGTTTCAAGGTGTAAAAGACTTTCCAGAGGATCGATCGAAAGGCCTCCCTAGTTTGTCTGACTTACAGGTTTCAGGTGCTATCTGTGGCTGATAAAGATCTTGCGCCAGCTACAGTCACTTGCCTTGTTTGAGAGGAATCATCCTGGCTCGCAAGCATTAATGGAAGGTGGAGTTATTAGTACACTACTGTAAGGAAAAGTGTAACATTCAGAGACAATTGTCTATAACACGCCATTATAAGACAACGCGTAGAACAGTGGAACCATAATAAGTGATTTAAATGGCAGAGAGTTGGCGTGCATATTGGTGCAGCAGTCCATCGTTTTGTGTAAGTAGACGGGACAACATTACGCAACGCTTAGTCATCATACACAGTGGATATGTGTAATCAAGTGCCACTATGCGTCGCCAATATCACAAGGTGAAATATTGGCATCTGAGTGCATTCGAAAGGGGCACAATGGTTGGTTTGTAAGAGGTGGGTCTGTCGTTCCGTGACATTGTGGCTCATAGAGGGCAAACTTCTTCAACAGTGAGGCGTATGCGGAAACAGTGGAGGGAAGAGGGCTTACACAGTGTCAACAGGGTATTGCAAGACACAATGTGATCACAGTGTGAGATGCCTGCAGTCTTGTCTGTTGGCTGGTTGGTTTAAAAGAAGTGGGATGGGACCAAACTACGAGGTCATCGGCCCCTGTAGTCTTGTCTGCTTGGTCGTAATGTACAGAACAACGTTATCCGCAGTGTTCATTGACATTGGAACACTGCAATGTGTGGGGACTCGTCTGAATTAACGGTTCACGCCGTCTTCTGTGGCTAAATTGGTGGCATGCAAGCTATTGCGTTGGCTTTCATTGACCAGAAACCACAACACTGGAGACTGTAATGGGCGCATGTGGGCTGACACAAGCATACTAAGTGGTAAAATGTAGTGTTTTCAAACAAATCACACTTCAACTGTCCTTCAGTGCAGTGATCACCGTGCCATGGTGAACGCAATCGGACCGACTAATTGTTGAGTGGCACAGCAGACAACCACTAAGTGTAATGGCTTGGGGTGCCATTGCCTAGAACACATGATCTTGCCTCCTACGCCTTGAGGCCAGTCTGAACAACGACTACTACATCAGGAAAGTTTCACAGCCTGAGAAATTGCCCCTCCTGCAGATCGTTCCACATGCCAAATTTCAACAGGGCAATGCCCAGCCATGTGTGGCTTCTTCAAGGAACAATGTGTGACACTGTTTTCCTAGGCAGCCAGTTCGCCTGACATGTCACCCATCGAACATGCCTAGGATGTGGTTGGTCAGCAACTTGTTCATTTAAGTCCACCTGCAGCTTCAGTTATTGTTTGGGGACATACCTACAAACCACATGGCAGAGTATTCCCTAGCAGCGTATACAGGTTCTCTCTGATTCTTGCCACGACGTCTCGTGGTTCTCATTGCAGCATGTGGTGCACTACTCCGAGCTGAAATTCCAGTCACAGTGCATGTACAGGTCTGTAATGCTAATCATTTGTTTAGCGTCATGTCCCTAAGCGGTGGGATAAATTTCATTGTGATCACGTCTCTCGGTCTTGATGTTTCACTTTTTTTAAACAATAGTGTATTTGACAGCTCTAGTGTTAGAAGTGCGACTGAGCTCCTTAGGGATATAGCTGCCAAGGAAGGACAGAAGTCCAATGTGCACTTTGTGTGCATACCAAGAGGAGTCATCCCAGGTGAACAGTTCCTTCCGGATGTCTTGAAGAGTGCAGGATGCAATCAGCTACAGGGGTGACTCATTTGGTACTAATGACATGTGTCTCTTTGGATTGGAAGAGATCCTCTCTGGTTTTCAGCAACTATCTGAAGCGGTAAAGACAGCCAGTCTTGCTTGCTAAATGTAGGCGGAGCTTATCAAGTTGTAGCATCATTAGCAGGACTGACTGTGTACATTCAGTACAGAGCCGAGAGGAAGGTCTGAATCAGAGGCTCAGATGGGTCTGTAACCACGTGGGCTACAGATGCCTTGACATGCAGCATAGGGTGATCGGGTATTGGATTCTTGCAAAGGTGTGGAAACGGGGTTCAGTCTCAATTGGAGCAGGTCAAATACAGGATGAATGTAGCCCTAGGAAACATCGGTATTATGCTTGTAAATTTTCGTAGTAGTGCTGGCAAAGAATCAGAGTTCCAAGCACTCATAGAAAGCACTGAAGCAGCATTTGCTATGGGAACTGAAGTTGCTTCAAGCTGGAGGTTAGTGCTGCCAAATGTTTTACTAAGAACCCCACAGTGTTCACAAAGAATAGATTAAATTCAGTTGGTAGTGGCATGTTTGTTGCTGATACAAATAGTTTACTTTAAAGTGAAACTGAAGTAGATACTTGCTGTGAGTTAGCATGGGTAAAGATTAAAATCAGCAACCATAATACATTAATAATTGGCTTCTTTTACTGCCCCTAGACTCAGATGATAACAGTTGGTGAAGAATTCAAGGAATATTTGAGCCTTATCTCGATCAGATATCTGACTCATAAATTTTAGCTGGTGGTGGCTTCAATATATCCCCAATATGTTGGCGAAAATGTGTGTTCAAAGTCGGCGGTAAACATAAATCATCGTTCAAATTTGTACTAAATACATTCTTTGAAAATTATTTTGAGTAATCAGTTCAGGACCCACTCGATGCGTAAATGGTTGCTATAACATACTTGACTTCTTGGCAACAGATAATCCTGCACAAACAGGGAGCATCATGATGGATACAGGAATTAGCGACCACAAGGTCGTTGTATAGAACATCCAACTCCATCAAAAATAGATCTATTTAAAAAAGCAGATTAATGGACACTTACCTAAGAGACAGACTCTATTCACTCAAACTATGCAAAAGTGGCACAGATATGTCTTAAATTCAGAGAAATAGGGTTGGTGGCAACTGAGACATTTATGGTAAATAAATAAATAAATAATAAGAGGTGGCACAGATTAGCAATAAATTTAAAAGAACACATTATCTCTACGACTGATGATGTTGTAAAGCAGCTGGAAATTTAGTGTGGACTTCAAAGCAAGATGAAGATGCTTCTGATAGTTTCCAGAAGAAATCTGACTGAAAATTTAAAGAGATTCTGGAAGTACATAAAGTAAACCAGCGCCAAGATACAATCAAACTTTCACTGCACAATAGCGATAATACAGATATCAATGACATTGCCACAAAATCGGAGTTACTAAAGACAGTTTCCGTCATTCTCTCACCAAAGAAGACGAAGTAAGTATTCCATAATTCGAATCAAGAACACCTGGCAGAATGAGTAATTTAGAAGAAGATTACCTTTTCGAGATTTTTGGGTGGCTTTTGAGTCCATCTTTCACAAGTGGCTTCTAATCAAACTGACTACCTATGGGGTATTGTCTCAGTAGTGCAACTGGATTCATGATTTGCTATCAGAAAGATCACATTTCACAGTAATTTTTGGAAAAGCATTGAGTAAAGAACAAGTAATATGTGGTTTTCCCCAAGGAAGTGTTAAAAGCCTCTCCTGTACCTAATCTACATTGATGATTTAGGAGAAAATTTGAGTACCCTCTTAGGTTGCTTGAATATAATGCTGTCGTTTAGCATCTAGTAAAGTCAACAGAAGATCAAAACCAACTGTAAAATTATTTACACGACGTATTTATATCCTGGAAAAATTGCTGATTGACTTTAAACAATAAAAGGTGTCACGGCATCGACATGGGTACTAAAAGGAATTCATTAAATTTCAGTTACACCGTGAACTGGATAAATTTAAAGACAGCCTATGTAATTAAATATATAAGAACTAAAATTATGAAGAAATGAAAGATTTAAAATTAAGAAGAACTGAAATTGGAGTGTTCACATAGACAATGTTGTGGTGAAGGCTAACCAAAGTCAGCATTTTATTCATATAACATTTACAAGATGCAACAGACCTGCTAAAGAGACTGCCTACACTTGTCCATACTCTTCTAAGGAATTACTGCATGGTATGGGATCCTTGTCTGTTAGGACCGACAGAGGACACCGAAAAAGTTCAAGAAGGGCAGCTCGTTTCGTATTCTCCCGAAATAAGGGAGACAGTGTCATAGATGTGATATCTGGGTTGGAGTGGCAATCATTAAAACAAAATCATTTTTCGTTGTGGCGACCTTTTCAACAAATTTCAGTCACTAACTTTCTCCTCCGAATGTGAAAAAATTTCAAGATGTCCACCTGCATTGGGAGAATGACCATTGTGGTAATATGCGAGAAGTCATAGCTTTCACAGAAGGATTTACGTGTTCATCTTCCCTATCTGCCGCTCGAGAGTGGAACAGTAGAGAAATAATTGGACAGTTGTTCGATAAGCACTCTGCCAACCACTTAAGTGAGTAGTAGAATAGTTGTGTGGATGTATACCGAATGAAAAATTAAGTAGAAATCAGAAGTAGTTATCTGTGTGATCTATAGGTCCAAACAAAGTAAAGGAAAAGTGCATGTACTCATGTAAAAGTGAAAATTTTGTGTTTGATTTCTATTCCTATGTCAACAAGACATCATATCTGATCTGTTAGATCAAGAACTATCTATAATAATTGCTCATACAATGCAAATTTGTGACAGACTGAAATTTATTCTTCTGTGTGAAATACAGCAACTTAGTATTTACAACTTACTATGTAAACAGACAATGTCAGTAAAAAGTAAATTCTCAGAAGGTTAATAAACAAACAATTAATTATTCAGGTTGAAGTTATGGTAATGAAAACCCATTCCAGGAGATAGCAGAACTAAGAAACGTTAAGTGCCTAGGGATGGTCTTCCATTACTCATGCAAAAGTAAATTGATTGTAACCACAGTATTAATTGCTTCAAAGGGTAAATGATGAACAATTTTCAGGAACTTCGGTGTTTGCATTCATATAATTGGTGGTTCTCTTACTTTTAACTGTGATCTTGACATTTTTCCTTCTTGGGAATCTGAGGTCTCTCATGATAACTAGTAAGAGGTTAAGTAAGGAAGGTAAGTAGTTTGCAAAGTCTGTTCCAGAGGTGAAATTCAGAATTCTATGAACGCAAGTGGGTTACAAATGGATTTTATCCAATAGTGCAGTAATTACCCTGCTGTATTAGCCCAAGTAAACACCCACCCAGGTAGCTGAGCACGTTATTTTATTCAATAGTGTAGTAATTACCCTGCTGAATTAGTCAAACACTGTAGTGTCTCGAGAATTCAGAGGCAAATTCTAGAGACCCTCGACTCTCCACCGTCTCGAACACTCGATATTTTATGTATGAGCATGAGAAACGGGACTGTGTCTACTGCGTCACGATTATGTGTGTGCAGGACTGACATGTATCAGGCAGTTGATTGGCGCGGGCAGTTATCCGCCCCCTCGCCTCTGGAGTTAGACACCCAGCACAGGGAGCAAGCGCGCCATACTCCATGATAGTGTGACATCACTCGTTATTAGGAACAGTGGAATGTTGTTGAAAGAAAAAGAAAAGACACCTATATGAATTATTCACTTACTTTCCTGAGGTCCAGACGGTGGACTAACTAGACCTTTGAAAGATTTATAGTACTGTGTTTATGGTATAGAATATGTAATAGTATCTGATGGACCAGAAATTGTTAAACTAACGAAAAATGATTCCTGCATGTGAAAGCTATTATATGTTGTGAAAATATAATGGGATTGAGTTCAATGTATCTCGAGTGTACAGAGTTATTTTAAGATTAGAGAAAATTCCTCCTAAGCAGCATCTTATCTTCGGAGAAGAAGTGGGGTAGACCATCGCAGCTGGCTATCCTGAAAAGAAGATCGGCAAAGCTACTTCGCGTAAGTTCAATAATCAAGGGGGAGTGTGAGTCTTGCACAACACCACACTGTTCCCTCTAATCACCGGAAACCGCCAGAACACCCACCCAGATAGCTGAGCGTTGTTAAAGTGTCACTTCCAGGATCAGATCAAATCCACCTCATGAATAAAAGACAAGGGCTAGTAAGCCAGCTAACATGTACATAGTTTTCAGGAGGTTTTCCAACTCCAGCTCTGGAAACAGCTGACTGGTACTCACATTCCACCTCAGATATACGCTTCACAAACTTCTGGAAAATATTATCACACTTGCTCACTGCATTCACTCTATAGACAGACAGATGGTGTACACAGATTCTGTCCCATAGGGGAATGCTGGTGTCAGGAAGGGCATACAGCCACAATCTGTCACTAACATGGCTGTAACCCACATACTCATAATGATGCCAACACCACACATAAACAGGAACAGGCCAGGACGAAGAAGATGATGAGTTGAAGTAAAGTTACCAATAAAAAAATAATTAGTTTTATGTGTGAAGCTTTAAAGGAAGTTTATCTGGATGTAACAAGAAAATATGACCATACTGCAGGGAGTAGTCAAACTGCGTGTTTGTCAGTGTCTGGAACAATGAACCAAACATTTGTTAAGAAAATGAAAGGAAACAGCTCTTCACATAGACACGAGAGCTTCGTAGGAGTAGACTGAGTGAGGGAGACATAGGTAGCCACATTCTGCACCATTCTCCACATATTTATGTGTGTAGGTTCAAATTCAAATTTACAGCTATCTTGAAATTTTAAACTGCTCCACATGTGAATACACCTTACAGAGTTGGCTCCACTGCACTACAGCTTACGTTATGTTCAGCATACAAAACGCAGACATTTCTTTCTTTTTGGTCAATTTTTAAAAATCTAGTATACCTATTACCTTTTAGACTGCCACCACTCAGGTAGCTTTTACTAATTCACAACTTTGCTGTAGGCTCAAAATGTATAGTATTCTGCCTCTGTAGGAACTATCAATGACACTTCCTTCCTCAGAAGGACATTCATACATCGTATTACCTCCCACAAAGCGATCATAACCGCTACGATATATAGTCATATATCTCCGTTTCCTCACTAAGGTGTCAGTCCTCCCTTGTCAGTGCACATACTCGTTTTCATTCCAAACCTATATAAGGGCACAGTGTTCTGCCTGAAAGCACTTACCTCTCTTCTTTCCTCTTTACTCCTGTGTTTTGAGATGACTTACTCTTGCTTATTGTGTGGACTCATACCTGGCTGCCTGGTTTCCATCCCTTCTACCTCTTAAACACCCCTCTGTACTCCATTAATAGCGATCAAAATGTATTACAATTCTAGAACTTGCACTGACTTACCAAACCTGACACCAGTCTGTAGTGCTATGGACCACAGTAAGCTCTTTTGTCTTTTGGCTCTAATCTGGATATTAGCATGATCTCTGATTTAAGCTAAATTGCACTTTCATCTCTTTCTTTCTTTCCCTCTCCAATCTGATGTCAATCTCTTAATGACATCAGATTGGAGAGGGAAGTAAAGCCAGAATGGAAAGTGCTTATTAAGATGTCATTCACACAAATAGAGGAGAGTTACCCCATAAAATAATACAATACGATATTATGCTTTAGAAAAATTAAAAATAGGATGTTCTGACAAATATTGCACGTATGCAATCCACAAATCGCCGTAACAAATAAATTACTCTTGATAACTTGCCACAACTATACCGCCCATGTTGACCGTAAGATAATTTATAATCTAAGTATACCCCAAAAAACTTAACATTACTTGGTTCATCTGTTGGAAGCTTGTCTTTTACACTAAATACCTTGAGCTGCATTTGTTTTGATTCAGCAGGAATGCATTTGCTTTCAACATATATGGTGCTTGATCAATTGTCTTTGGAACACAGGTTTTAAGAGTTCTAAAATCATTATTACTGCGAAGAAAAGTAGTATCAGCTGCATCTAGCACAGTATTGGATTTAAGAAAAAACACAGACATCTTGGTTATGGTCCTGCATATAAGGTTTTTAATAATTTAAAGGTGTCATTTCTGATGCCATAAATGTACATTTTGTTCAGTATGTTGTCCTCAATCATTAATAGCAATATCTGCATTTATTCTCTATATATGTATAGGATGATTTTTTTCACTAATGGTTCCATATTCGAAATCATGAAGGATGTACTCGAAAAGTTCAGGCAGCAGATTTGGAGGAAAATGTTACTAACACTGTGGAAGGCGACTGCCGTGTCAGTACCTGGCAGTTGGCCCACCAGTACAGGGTAAACCAGACGACCGAGTGGAACATTCTCCATGACAATTGTTACTACCCTTACGACTTACAGTATGTGCAGGGCTTACTAGCGACAGACTTTCCATGTCAGGAGCAGTTTTGTCACTGGTTTCTTCACCAGGCAACCATGATTCCGGGATGTGTGCCATCCATTCTACTCACAGATGAGGCCACCTTTACACAGAGTGGTATCTTCAACCTTCATTATAGTCATCTATGGAACAGTATGCAGAACCCCCATGGGTTAGTGACAGCGAATCCTGGAATGTGTGGACTGGGATAATTCGCGGCTGTATTTTGGGACCAGCCTTCCTTTCAAGTTGCCTAACAGGATGAAACTGCCGGTGTTTCTTGTGGGTGACTTTTCTTCCCCTGCTGGAAGAAGTGCCATTGATTATTCTAAGGGTTATGTGTATGCTACATGATGGTTCTCCAGCCCCTTCACCGTTAACGTGCGAATGCATCTCAGTCATGCCTCCCTTGTCTCCTCTGTTGAGCCTCCACTGGATGCGGCTACATATAAAGATGCCACCCCAATGTCTGTACCTATACGCCTGACACTACATATTTACATAAAGTGCTTTTTCTCTGACTTCGTAGTAACTACAATTTTCTACATGTTTATCATATGATCATCTCAATCATATTCAAATCATTAACGTAATTTACCTGTGAGAGTACAGCAATCTCTGTGCTTGACTGTATTGCTTAATTTCATTGTATGGCTGTAGAGATATGAGCTATTTGTCCTTGAAACCGGCCAAGAATGTTTACAAGAGAATAGGATCCTTATGGCTCTGTAGCCAAATCTCGTTACACGTCTTTAGCATGGTGTAAGTAATGTATATGTATCGTGCAGAAAATATTTCCATTTGACTTTCTTAAGTGTGACCCATTATTCTAAGATAAGTATACTTACTGTCATATTATGCTGTGTTTACTGCACAGCTACATACGACCTGCTTATATGATGTAAGTGTCTATATGGCGCCAAAGCAATCCTTAGGTTACAGATATGTGTGAAGAGACAAAACGGTTTTATCCCATTTGACTTAAGTGTCGTTAAGGTGTCAAACAATCTTTATGTTACAAGCATATGTGAAGACATAAAATACTTTTGTCTTCACCAATAAGTGTGACACCCTCATATGACATAATCATCTATATGGTGATGGAACAATGATAACGATGAGGCAGGAACACACATATATGAGAGGAAATTTATTGACGAAGCAGTACAGTATTTACAGAGGTGGAATGTTGTGTGTTGTGTGTGAGTGTGCGTGTGAACTGTGTGTGGCAGATCCGTCATATTGGTTAATGTCATTCTGGATTGTTAGTAACGTGTGTGCCTGCAACTTCCAAGCGATTCTTTCATTGAACTACAAACCAAGCCTAGGCAGTGCCACTTGCTATCAGTAAACAGTAATTTCACTATTCCTGTGTAGTAAAACATTCTGACAGCTTGTCCCAAGCAGTCACAGCGTCTGTGACATATTGTATCATGGCTTGACTTTGTGTAATATTCTCTCCAGTTAAATATTGAACTCACTGGTATTTTTATTTCTTTTTTTTGGCTCATTTGTAACTGATTCGAGACAATACAATGAATTATAGTAATGAATATTAAAAATTTCATACAAACTCTCAGCGCTTGAGCATGGCTTTTTTTAAAAGGTCCAATCATGTATTTTCAACTGTGTTTCTTCTCGCTGTGCTAAATCGGACTTCTTGATAAGACAGCACCCTGCGACGATGGTGGATCGGCCGGACGACTTTTTGCTTAGATGTATGGAACCTTTTGCCATGCCAAGTCACCCAACAATCTTACAATGACTAAAGATACAAAATAAAACATACATAGGTTAGTAATAACAGTATATTCTGAAATAAAAACACAATTTAAAGTACGCTACTTACATTATGTAATTGCGAGTGCCGTTTGGTTGCAACTTGTGAATGTATTAATAAAATAATGCAGTATTAATGGTGGTGTGGCAAAATGCATCCGATCTGGACAAGAACTAGAAAACAAAGGGTGCCTCTAATTCCCCCAGTAATAGGACGATCAAAAATCTTCAAATGTTTCAAGCAGCTGCATACAATATTTATACAGCTGTGCACTATATCTATTTCTTTATTTCATTACTTATAATTAGGTTTTCTGCTAGTAAAAGCTCAGTTTGCAAATGTGCCTTTAAAGTATGTACGTTATTCAGAGTCAAACATCTTACGTTATGTAAGGCAAATATCTTTGACTCTCAAGAGAAGGTATAGGAAATAATTCATATCTTTGAACTTGCATCCTATTCAAGTGAAGAATACGTAATTTTTTCGGATGTACTACATATCTTCGAACTTGAAGCCATTTTAACCCAATTGACTGCACTGTTTTAATAATGCACTTACAATACGGGGATATGCGTAAGTAAGAAATTCAAAGGTAAACATCTTACACTATTTTATGGAAGTGTGTTACTTTCAAGTGAAGGTAATGGAAATAATGCATATCTTTGGACTTAGTTGCAGAAGCTTGTATCTACATTCTGACTGGCTGCCTTATTTTAATATTTCACAGGGACTGGCTGGAGAGGAGGGGAGGTGAGGGAGGTTAAGGGTTATAAACCACAACTGGGCTTGTTCCATCATTTTTTATTCTTTTCCAACAGCGCAACTGGGTTTGTTACACCTTCTTGTATTTTGATTGGCTGTTTCATTTTAATAGTTCCTATAACACTGGGTTATGGTTGTCTGGAGAGGGTGGCAAAGAGGAGGGCGGCAAAGGGTGCAGAGAGCGTGGGAGTGGCTTCTTACATGGTGGTGTTATTGATAAGAGTGATGACATCACCAATAAGGGCGACGAGGCTTGCGACATCACAGATAGGATGCTGGTCAGGGTCATGTTATGACACAAATGTGAATGAACCCACCTCAGGTCCAGGAAACTGAGCAACTCCAAGTCTCAAATGGAATCGATTCACAAAAGAGCACCTGATATCCAAGTATCACAGTCAACAGTGCACGACCACATTAAAAAATGTTTATGAATGGAATGATTCAGAGCAGTGTTTGTGAATGAGTTATCTGGCAACAGCTTGGAGGACTGAATTGTAGCCTGGCCTGCTGCATTGGCACAATTTTCAAATGGTTATGTTGCTCACAAGTGTTATTTTCTGATCACCTTACGATATATTACAGTTCACAGAGGAGGAATGTGGTTTCATGGTCTAAGGAGTTGCAAGAGATGGAAAAGGATGCATCTCATGTTGTGATAGGTACTGGGATGTCATCACGATAACTGTTTGGGCTAAATAATGGGAAGTGTACGTAAATGGAAATTCTTACTTGGACACATTGCAAACATGGTTATTTATTTTGCTTATTTGTTTCGAATTCGATTGAGCCATGATGTGATAAATCACAGTGATATGGAATGAGCCAGGTTTACATCATTGTAGAGATACAATAACAAAAAAGTAGCAAACTGGTGAGTAAACTTAAAATTTTAAGCAAAATTAATAAGGTACATTTCGAGTGAAAGTGATATAAATTATGGAGAATAACTTAAGCTGTGGAAAGAGAATATATATACATCGATCACATTAAACAAGAAAGACGAATTGTGACTAACATTATAAATATAAAGTTTTAAAACGTAAATACAAATGACAGTACAAAATTACAGAAACAATTATTGATTAGTCTGAACGTACTCATCTAGAGAACAAAATGATTTATCCACAAGGTATTTTCTTAATTCAGAATTAAATGTAGGCAAGATATTAATATGAACTTGAATACCTGTTAAAAAAATTTGAAAACTTTTGTGGCAGAATAGTGAACACCTTTTTTCACAAGACTTTGTTGTTTTTGATTGCTATGCAAATCATTTTTGACCTTGTATGTGATCATGGTATGCACTATTAGATGAAAAAGTAATGGTTATTAGACACCAAAAGCCTCAAAGAAAACAAATATTGAAATGTGGCGGTTAATGTTTGGAGTGTACAGAACAGGTTTCTGCAAGGATATTTTGGATGAATGTCACTCATGATTCTAACTGCTTTCTTTTCTGCAAAAAGTTTTTCTGAAGATTGATTACCTCAAAGAATTGTACCACATGAAGTGATAGAGTCAAAATAGCCAAAATAAGCAGCTTTTATCGAATTCATATCACAAACAGGGGTAATAATACACATGGCATAAGCTACTACAAACAGTCTTTTTTGAATGTCTGCAGCAGTGGTAGTCAACCTGCTCCCTGTCATTAGCAAAAAGAGTAAGTTGACTGTCAGTGTTTGTACCAAGTGGAAGATCGTTGATGAAGATAACAAACAGTTAATGTTCCAAAATGTATCTTTGCAGCACTCCACATTTTAATGTGCCCCAGTCAAATGAAGCTGGACAGCCATCAGTACCATCACCTTCTGTTTCCTATTCTGTAGATATGATCCAGTCCAACTACTGGTGCTGCCATTAAAACCATACAGATCGCTCTTCTTCTGAGAGAATGTTGTGGTCTTCAAACTCGAAGGCCTTTGACAGGTCACAGAAAATTCCAACATGTGATTTTTGTTTTACTTATTGACTCAGGAATTTCATTTGTGGGAGAGCAAATAGCCCACTCTGTTGATCTGCGTTTTGGAAACAAAATTGGTTTATGTTGAAAATGTTGTGATTGTTAAGGTGGTTTAAATTCTTTTATACATCAGTTCCTCCAATATTTTTTAGAAGCCATTTAGAAGAGATACTGGATGGTAGTTTCATAAACTAATTAGTTTTGGAACCTTTCTTGAAAAATGGTTTTACTGTAACAAACACATTGATCATGTGTGGATAGAGGAAGTCACACCTTCATGTACTTCCATAATTAACAGTTTCAACGCCACTGGATTGGGCATAGTTCAACAAGATTTCCAGACCCATTGAAATAGCCACTTGAAGCCCAGACTTTACAACATTAATAATATTGATCGTCTGAGAGCGTTCTTGATGGTTTGCACAATATATTGAAAGATAGAGACTGCATAGCTTTAAATATATTGATGTTCACTCAATATATTGTACTGTGTATGAGTGGTATTGTTCAGTAAAGCGCAGTACCAGCCAAGATAGAGCGAAATTCAATTCGTTCTGAAGGAATTTCTTCAAACAACTGAACAAAGTAAATGACATAAGATCAGGAACGGTGGAAGTGGATTATCATATTAAGTCACAATGAAGTTCTTTGAGGAATGAAACTTTTTTACTTTAGGAAACGCCAGGCACCTCATTATCCCCAGTAGTATAGAGAATTGAAGATTTTAGTGTCTTGATATTAAGCAGAATTGTTTATTTTACTTGCAGAATTTATGAGAATTGGCAAGTATCAGGTTTGCTGTCCAGTGAGCATACATTGTTCCCTTCTTCCAACATTCGTCAAACCATGGATTTAAGATCACCTAAGTTTACAATCAGTAATCAAGAAAGTACTGTTTTATTTCATTTGCAACAGCTATTACAGTAGAGAAATACATACACATACGTAGGCAAGTAAGTCTTCATCATAAATAATGCACTTCACTTGTTTAATTCGTAACACACATACAGACATGATGGATTCACAATTTTATTATGTAAGTATTACAAAATACAGCATACAGTTTTGACTGTATTGCTTAGACTGTGTTGCTTATAAGATAAGTAGTTCTTTTCCATTCACACTCCTACACACACATTGACATGAAGGAACAAAATATCTGTCTTTTTACTGATAATATCCACATTATTCAACTTACTAATTACCTTGATCGCCTTTATAGTGATTTAATTCTCTTGCACGACACACTCTTACTCTATAAAGTTGTACAAAACAGAATAAATACACATAGTAAATGCTTACACATTGAATATATCTTACCATAATGAACTATCAATAGACAATAATAGATGCTCTACCATCTGGTGAGCAAGATGTATGAAACAGGCGAAATACCCTCAGACTTCAAGAAGAATATAATAATTCCAGTCCCAAAGAAAACAGGTGTTGACAGATGTGAAAATTACCGAACTATCAGCTTAATAAGTCACAGCTGCAAAATACTAACACGAATTCTTTACAGACGAATGGAAAAACTAGTAGAAGCCAACCTCGGGGAAGATCAGTTTGGATTCCGTAGAAACACTGGAACACGTGAGGCAATACTGACCTTACGACTTATCTTAGAAGAAAGATTAAGGAAAGGCAAACCTACGTTTCTAGCATTTGTAGACTTAGAGAAAGCTTTTGACAATGTTGACTGGAATACTCTCTTTCAAATTCTAAAGGTGGCAGGGGTAAAATACAGGGAGCGAAAGGCTATTTACAATTTGTACAGAAACCAGATGGCAGTTATAAGAGTCGAGGGACATGAAAGGGAAGCAGTGGTTGGGAAGGGAGTAAGACAGGGTTGTAGCCTGTCCCCGATGTTGTTCAATCTGTATATTGAGTAAGCAGTAAAGGAAACAAAAGAAAAATTCGGAGTAGGTATTAAAATTCATGGAGAAGAAATAAAAACTTTGAGGTTCGCCGTTGACATTGTAATTCTGTCAGAGACAGCAAAGGACTTGGAAGAGCAGTTGAATGGAATGGACAATGTCTTGAAAGGAGGATATAAGATGAACATCAACAAAAGCAAAACAAGGATAATGGAATGTAGTCTAATTAAGTCGGGTGATGCTGAGGGAATTAGATTAGGAAATGAGGCACTTAAAGTAGTAAAGGAGTTTTGCTATTTGGGGAGCAAAATAACTGATGATGGTAGAAGTAGAGAGGATATAAAATGTAGACTGGCAATGGCAAGGAAAGCGTTTCTGAAGAAGAGAAATTTGTTAACATCCAGTATTGATTTAAGTGTCAGGAAGTCATTTCTGAAAGTATTCGTATGGAGTGTAGCCATGTATGGAGTGAAACATGGACGATAAATAGTTTGGACAAGAAGAGAATAGAAGCTTTCGAAATGTGGTGCTACAGAAGAATGCTGAAGATTAGATGGGTAGATCACATAACTAATGAGGAAGTATTGAATAGGATTGGGGAGAAGAGAAGTTTGTGGCACAACTTGACCAGAAGAAGGGATCGGTTGGTAGGACATGTTCTGAGGCATCAAGGGATCACCAATTTAGTATTGGAGGGCAGCGTGGAGGGTAAAAATCGTAGGGGGAGACCAAGAGATGAATACACTAAGCAGATTCAGAAGGATGTAGGTTGCAGTAGGTACTGGGAGATGAAGAAGCTTGCACAGGATAGAGTAGCATGGAGAGCTGCATCAAACCAGTCTCAGGACTGAAGACCACAACAACAACAACGTAGACAATAAAACACATCGTCAGGTGGTAACTTGTTCAAATTCCAATATGACTGATCTACCTCAAAATGACTGTGGGTTATGCAACATCTTCCACTTGTTGATGGAGTAACTGCTTTAAAAGTGCAATGTCTGTATAGGTTCTAACTTTCCTGAAGAAGTGAATAGCCTTTTTAGCATCCTTAACACTAATAGAGGTGATACATGAAGTAATTTCTACAATTAGCTATAAAATATCTTATTTTATTAGTTTGTAACACTCTATATATGCTATGCAGGCTTTCATTTCCAGTGTCTGTGTCCCTGGCGATTTTTGTTTCATGGGCATTATGCTGTTCTCCAAGGGATAATTCTCTGCCTAACGTTTTGTCTTGCAATGCTGGAGACATGCCAGAGGCTGTAAAGGCTCGGGTAGCAGTAGCAAATTTAAACAAGCCCAGCTAGCCAAAATTCTTATTCATATCCGCCTAATGGTCAGTGTGTGCTGGCTAAGAACAGAGATTCACGCTGGCCTGTGTTATGGAGCGCTTAGTGGGGAAGAGTTGGTATTGTTCGCTTTATCTAGCACTAAAGCCAACAACCTCTCTAATTACAGTTTTCTTTTATTCTGTCAAACTTATTTGTTCAGTGGCCTCTCTGTAAGTCCTACCATAATAACTACTAGATCTTGGTAAAACCATAGTATTATACCCCCGCCGGCGAAACATTGCACTTGACATTTCGCTTTTTGTCTAGTTAGGTTGGCTATACTGTAATAGCGATGTTGCAACAGCAGCCTCTATACACACAGCTGACGATACAGTTTTCCGTCCCGTCTCGTAAATGCAAGCGATTGAGCAATTACAGTGTATATAAAAACTCGTTTTTAGTTGTACTACAATGACAGGAAGTAAATAACCGTATAATAATGCATGTAAAAGCATAACAATGCGCACCCTTTCGATAACGGAGCAAAGAAATACAAAAAACAAGCATCTGACGACTGGTACTTTAAAATCAATAATGTACGTAGTTTACAAAATAAATAATAACCGAGATTGCAATAAATAACCAATTTTAGTAATTTTTCACTCACCAATTTACAGCGATAATGGCGCAATTCCATCCAGCTCGCCATCGTCACTGTTGTCCGATTCATCGCCAAAACCGTCTTCATCGTCGTCATCAGCAAGACAAATCATTAATTGTTCATGGCCACTGATAATGCCTTCTATTGTCTGTGCTGCTCGTATAAGCTTCTCGACGTGCTCTACTTTTTTTCTCCATGAGGATGCATACACAGTCACAAGAGCTTCACGCAACAGCTTTTCCGCCTCTGTTATTGTAAAGGACTTGTTGTTGTTCCTTACATACATTTTTACATCACTCCATATTAACTCAATAGGGTTGAAATGGCAGTGATATGGTGGCAGCCTTATTACAGTATGACCCTGCTCCTTGGCAATTTCGTCTACTACATATGTAGGTGTCGTAGGCTTTATTTTCTTTAACAAGAGAATATAACAGAACCTTTGTCATACTCACATCCGCTGCAATATTTCGAACCTGTAACCACTGCACCATAACTTCTTTCCGATCATTTGTGGCTGGGGCTTTGTTCTGTATCACCGAATGATATGGAGCATTGTCCATTACAATTGTTGTAGGGACAGGAAATTGTTTTAAAAGGTTCCTGAACCACTCAACAAATCGTGTGTGATCCATATCTTCATGGTAATCACCAGTCTTTTTTTATCTAAAAACTAAAAGTGCGTCAGGGACAAAACCACTGGAGGAGCCTGCATGGACCATAATTAATCTAGCTCCTCTTCCCGTCGGCTGATGGCCGCTACTGCTGGGTGTGTTATCCGTCCAACATTTACTGACAGCTTCCCTGGCATTAACCCACGTTTCGTCTAGCCAAATTATGGAATGAATGTCTCTGTCTACAATTTTGTGCAAGAAAATCCTACGAGTGGTAAAAATATGTGCTCTCTCTAGCAGTACTTTGCGTCCGTCTAGCGTTTTGTAACGGAAACCCATGTTTTTTAGCACAATTTTTAGTGATGTTTTACCACCCCTGAAGAGTTCACTTTCTTTTAAAGAGATTAATAACTTAGCTACAGTCGGATACTCTTTTCTGCTGTAGTAAGCATAAAAATGCCTACGAATTGCATCAGTCTGGAAAGAATCTGAATCTGTGATAGGACTAGGCCGCTTTTTCTTCTTTCCCGGGGTTGATAAAAATGTATTATTTGATCCAGAAAGCTCGGAATCATTACGGCTCACTTCAGTATCTTCCAAGTTTTGTAGTAATACTCCCTTACTTACTACGGTTCTTGCACTAATACCAAGAGTTTTCGACGTACGTTCCACCACTTTGTCGGCAGGAATTGATGGCTGTCCATGAATGCTTACATAGTTTTTCTCCTGATCGTAAAACTCACGAGTTCTGCGTAGTAACTCCAGTGCCTGGCTGTTTAGCGGCACCCCTAGACGCAAAGGACTGTCACTAGGTGAACGAAGTCTTTTCGGTGGCATTTTCCAAGTAAGTACACTCACAACGTAACAAAAGTCACAACGATATAGCACACAGTACAACGAAAACATGCGGTAAACAACGTACAATTCACGTTGTATACACATTCACTAAACAAAGCCGGCAACGCGGGAACTTTGACGTCACAGCACGTAAGTAACAGCAGTGCTCACTGCGCTGTGATTGGCTGGCGCCCCACGCTGAACGCCTAGTGCCTATCATTCTTCACTTGTTACTCTGTTACGCTGCCAACTTCATATGCAAACGTCAAGTGCAATGTTTCAGCGGCCCGGGTATAGAGAGACGTATTTTTTGGTTCGCTGGTGCATGATATGCTACAGTCAAATTATCTGTGTTTCTCAGATGATAATTACTCTTGTGTTAGTTAAGACTGGTGTTAATGCTTCTATTTGCAGTTTCTATGTACATGTGTGCAAGGAAGTTTGTAGACACCTGGTGTGGCAAGTGGTGGAGATAGCTCCTTTGCCTGTAATAGTGACGTGCACTTCCTGTTCGGATGTAGCCACTGACTTTGTTGATCAGCCCACCGACTGCTCGCGTATCAGTAGCCTACTTCAGAACACAATCCTAAAACGACAACACCTGTCTTAACACTTCTGTTCCTTCATACTTTGTTAAGTCCCCTGTGCCAATGCAGTGTTCTGTAACCACAGAATTTGTTGATGGCTGAACTACGCTTTCTTCTGTATTCCTTCATCTTTCTTTAATTGTCTGCACTGTTAGCCCGATGCATGTTTTACCACATTTATGGAACCCCAAGTCATCTTTTATCTTACTTAATAGTGCACACGTTTTCTGAGGTGGGTGGAAAACGCATTTAATGTTATGTCGAGCCAGGATCCGACGATTTTGTTCAATACATTGCCAGCTTATAGCAGATACACCATTGTCTGACCCTCCTCGTCATGTCGTATTTTTTGTAACTGTATCTTCTACCTGAAAGTACGTCGGATTTGTCTCCTGCCGAATCTGTTATTCTTGAATACGTCCTTAAGGTGGTTGAGCTCCCTTGGTGGAATTTCTTCATTCGATGTAATACAGGTCTTGTTTACCAGTGTATGTAACACTCCTACATGCTGTGAAGCACAATGACAGCTGGCAACATTGAGACACAAATCAGTTTGGACACACTGTGTTCTATAGAGCCATACATTTTGCGCTTGACTAAGAAGTCCAAACAGGGGAGTTCGCCATTCTCTTCCATCTACATAGTGATACTGAGGTGCAAAGAATTCAAATGTCCAGCCTCAGAGCATAGCCGAGATCAGCAGCTTATCAGCTGTATGCACATTGTTTACATCATTTAATTTAGTGCTATTCTAACTTGCTTCTGAGCAGAAATGAACAGTATTTGATTATTTAGCTGTTTTTTGTAGTGGTATATATTTTTGTTGCAATAATTTTCGTGTTTTTCTAACTTTTACCTTGAGTGAGTTTACTTTCTAGTGTAGTTCTCCGCCGCCGAAGTCGCCTGTGTCGCTTCATTTTACTTGATTCCATGACCCTTTGTGAATAGTAAATTTTCAGTAGACTTTCAGCCTCAGATTCTCGGAGTTTAATCTCACGTTTTGCGAGTGTATATTCAATTAATCAGTAGCATTGTAGGGACTCAGCTGTTTGTTTTGAGACGAGTTACCGCTGTAGTCAGCCTAGTTAGCCACTCAGTTTGGTACCAGCTATCGCCTGTGACACATCTCCAGGACATCAAGTTATATATTTAGCTTTTCCTGTGTTTTCGTAATAGTATATATATTTAACTGCGTGCGTGTTTTGGAATTTAGGAAGTTTAGTCTCGCTTTTTTTTAAATTTGTAAGTGTCAATTCAGGCAGTCTGTAGCACAGTTGTCAATTCGTCCGAAGAACCAGCTGCATAGTTCATCCATATATCTGCATGCCTTTGTTATAGGTCAGGGGGTTACAAGTTGCTTACCTAGGTTTGTGCCAGCTTTTACTGTTTACTGTTCAGTTAGTCTTGTTAGGATGAGTAGGATGTGCGCCTGCTGCATACAGATGCAGGAGGAGCTGGATGCTGTTTGCAAACAGTTGAATGTGGTCTTAGAAGAAACATGGGGGGCAGAAGTTTGGTAGTTATTGCAAGTTCCAGTGTTAGGCGCCTTATGGTGTTCGTTAGAGCCAATGTGGACTCCGTATATCTCTTGGGGATGTCTCATCTGGGATGTGGAGACGGCCTTGCCTGTGGCTATTGAGAGTACAGGATGCATTTGTCTGCAAGCAGTGGCTCATGCGAAGAACAATGACACCTGTCGTATGGATTTTGAGGCCATCCTCAGTTCTTGCAGGCGGCTGGCGGAGCTATTGAAGGCTGCTAACCTTACACATGGGGTGCAACCAGAGCTCTCAATTTGCAGCATCATTCCTGTAGTTGATTGGGGTCCTTTGGTTTGGAGGTCAGTGGAGGGTCTCAGCCAAAAGATTTGCCCTCTCTGTAATGGCCTTGGTTGTAGATTTCTGAACCTGCGTCATCAGGTGGGGATTTGTAGGACACCCCTCGATAGGTGAGGGGTGCACTACAGAAACGAAGCAGCTACCCGGGTAGTAGAGTGCTTGTGAAGTGTACGTTGGTATTTTCTTAGGCCAGGCAGTAGTTTGAGGTACTCCCATGAAGACTCACCAATGGATACACATGTAGGGAAATCAGACCATGTTCAGAGTAAAGACAGTTCCATTGTAAAAATTTTATCAATAAATTGTCGAAGTATTCGTACAAAGTTCCTAAATTTATTGCCCTCCAGGAAAGTTCTGAACCTCATATTATTCTTGGGACTGAGAGCTGGCTAAAACCAGAAGTAAAAAGCTCTGAGATGTGTAGCGAGTTTTTGAATATTTATCGGAAAGATATTAAACGCCGTAGGAGAGGGACTGTTCACTGCAGTTGACAAAAATGTTGTCTCTACTGAGGCTGAATGTCACAGTAAAGTTATCTGGTTGCACATAACAGGTCTAGGTGAAACTAAGTTAACTGTTGGATGTTTTTAGCAACCACCTGACTCCTCTGTGACGGTTCTAGATTCATTGAAAGATCGTCTATGGTCAATTGTGCATAAATGCCCATTTCATTATACTAGATTATACTAGATGGTGGTGACTTTAACCTACCGAGTATGGACTGGGATGTGTATGTATTTATTGCAGGGGGGTGCAGACAAACAGTCTTGGGAAGTACTTCTAAACACGATTTCCGAAAACTTTCTTGAGTAGCTAGTTTGGCAGCCCACACACAATAGAAGTATCTTGCACCTTGTACCGACCAACAGGCCAGACCTTACCGATGGCGTCAGTGAAGAGATGGGGATTAGCGATCATTATGTCATTATGAATGTTAATAAATCAGTCAAGAGGGCTAGGAGAGTGTTTCTGCTAGAAAGAGCACATAAACAGTTGTTAGCATATGCAATCATTTAGTTCCAGAATGATGGCCATAGAGGATGCCAAATTTAAACAGACGCAAAATCTCCAAGATTGGCGATCTTTTACAGAAGCTCGAAATTTAGCGCGGACTTCAATGCGAGATGCCTACAACAGTTTCCACAATGAAACGTTGTCTCGAAACCTGGCAGAAAATCCAAAGAGATCCTGGTCGTATGTGAAGTACGTTAGCGGCAAGAAACAATCAATGTCTTCACTACGCGATAGCAATGGAGATACTATCGAAGACAGTGTTTCCAAAGCAGAGTTACTAAACACAGTCTTCCGAAATGCCTTCACAAAAGAAGACGAAATAAATATTCCAGAATTCGAGTCAAGAACAGCTGCCAACATGAGTGACGTAGAAGTAAATATCCTTGGAGTAGTGAAGCAACTTAAATCACTTAATAAAAGCAACTCTTCTGGTCCAGACTGTATACCAATTAGGTTCCTTTCGGAGTATGCTGATGCATTAGCTCCATACTTAACAATCATATACAACCGTTCGCTCGACGAAAGATCTGTACCCAAAGACTGGGAACTTGCACAGGTCACACCAATATTCAAGAAAGGTTAATATGAGTAATCCACTAAATCACAGGCCTATATCGTTAACGTCGATATGTTGCAGGATTTTGGAACATATATTGTGTTCGAACATTATGAATTACCTCGAAGAAAACTGTCTATTGACATACAGTCAACATGGATTTAGAAAACATCGTTCCAGTAAAACACAACTAGCCCTTTATTCACATGAAGTGTTGAGTGCTATTGACAAGGTATTTCAGATCGATTCCGTATTTCTGGATTTCCGGAAGGCTTTTGACACTCTACCACACAAGCGGCTCGTATTGAAATTGCATGCTTATGGAATATCATCTCAGTTATGTGACTGGATTTGTGATTTCCTGTCAGAGAGGTCACAGTTCGTAGTAATTGACGGAAAGTCATCGTGTAAAACAGAAGTGATTTCTGGCGTTCCCCAAGGTAGTGTTATAGGCCCTTTGCTGTTCCTTATCTCTATAAACGATTTGGGAGACAATCTGAACAGCCGTCTTCCGTTGTTGCACATGACACTGCCGTTTATCGACTAATAAAGTCATCAGAAGATCAAAACAAACTGCAAAACGATTTAGAAAAAAATATCTGAATGGCTCGAAAAGTGGTAGTTGACCCTGAATAATGAAAATTGTGAGGTCATCCACATGAGTGCTAAAAGGAACTCATTAAACTTCGGTTACATGACAAATCAGTCCAATCTAAAAGCTGTAAATTGAGCTAAATACCTAGGTATTACAATTACAAACAACCTAAATTGGAAGGAGCATATAGAAAATGATGTGGGACAGGCTAACCAAAGACTGTGTTTTATTGACAGGACACTTAGAAAATGTAACAGACCTACTAAGGAGACTTCCTACATTACACTTGTCCATCCTCTTTTAGAATAGTGCTGCACAGTGAGGAATCCTTACGAGATAGGACTGACGGAGTATATCGAAATAGTTCAAAGAAAGGCAGCACGTTTTGTATTATCGCGAAATATGGGAGAGTGTGTCACAGAAATTATACAGGATTTGAGCTGAAAATTGTTAAAAGAAAGGCATTTTTCGTTGCGACCGAATCTTCTCACGAAATTCCAATCACCAACTGTGTCCTCTGAATGCGAAAATGCACTCCTGGAAATGGAAAAAAGAACACATTGACACCGGTGTGTCAGACCCACCATACTTGCTCCGGACACTGCGAGAGGGCTGTACAAGCAATGATCACACGCACGGCACAGCGGACACACCAGGAACCGCGGTGTTGGCCGTCGAATGGCGCTAGCTGCGCAGCATTTGTGCACCGCCGCCGTCAGTGTCAGCCAGTTTGCCGTGGCATACAGAGCTCCATCGCAATCTTTAACACTGGTAGCATGCCGCGACAGCGTGGACGTGAACCGTATGTGCAGTAGACGGACTTTGAGCGAAGGCGTATAGTGGGCATGCGGGAGGCCGGGTGGACGTACCGCCGAATTGCTCAACACGTGGGGCGTGAGGTCTCCACAGTACATCGATGTTGTCGCCAGTGGTCGGCGGAAGGTGCATGTGCCCGTTGACCTGGGACCGGACCGCAGCGACGCACGGATGCACGCCAAGACCGTAGGATCCTACGCAGTGCCGTAGGGGACCGCACCGCCACTTCCCAGCAAATTAGGGACACTGTTGCTCCTGCGGTATCGGCGAGGACCATTCGCAACCGTCTCCATGAAGTTGGGCTACGGTCCCGCACACCGTTAGGCCGTCTTCCGCTCACGCCCCAACATCGTGCAGCCCGCCTCCAGTGGTGTCGCGACAGGCGTGAATGGAGGGACGAATGGAGACGTGTCGTCTTCAGCGATGAGAGTCGCTTCTGCCTTGGTGCCAATGATGGTCGTATGCGTGTTTGGCGCCGTGCAGGTGAGCGCCACAATCAGGACTGCATACGACCGAGGCACACAGGGCCAACACCCGGCATCATGGTGTGGGGAGCGATCTCCTACACTGGCCGTACACCACTGGTGATCGTCGAGGGGACACTGAATAGTGCACGGTACATCCAAACCGTCATCGAACCCATCGTTCTACCATTCCTAGACCGGCAAGGGAACTTGCTGTTCCAACAGGACAATGCACGTCCGCATGTATCCCGTGCCACCCAACGTGCTCTAGAAGGTGTATGTCAACTACCCTGGCCAGCAAGATCTCCGGATCTGTCCCCCATTGAGCATGTTTGGGACTGGATGAAGCGTCGTCTCACGCGGTCTGCACGTCCAGCACGAACGCTGGTCCAACTGAGGCGCCAGGTGGAAATGGCACGGCAAGCCGTTCCACAGGACTACATCCAGCATCTCTACGATCGTCTCCATGGGAGAATAGCAGCCTGCATTGCTGCGAAAGGTGGATATACACTGTACTAGTGCCGACATTGTGCATGCTCTGTTGCCTATGTCTATGTGCCTGTGGTTCTGTCAGTGTGATCATGTGATGTATCTGACCCCAGGAATGTGTCAATAAAGTTTCCCCTTCCTGGGACAATGAATTCACGGTGTTCTTATTTCAATTTCCAGGAGTGTATTTTGTTGACACCGACCTAAATAGAGAGAAACGATCACCACGATAAAATTGAAGGGAAATCAGAGCACGTACGGAAATATATAGGTGTTCATTCTTTCCGCACACTATTTGAGATTGGAGTAATAGAGAATTGTGAAGGTGGTTCGATAAACCCTCTGCCAGACACTTAAATGTGATTTGCAGAGTCTCCAGGTAGATGTAGATGTAGATGGGCAAAATTTAAACTGATTGCAAATCGTGATCTGGAAAAGTATGTGCCTAGTAAGTGGATTAAGGATGGGAAACATCCACCTTAGTTTAATAACGAAATTCGGAAAATGCCGAGAAAGAAAAGGCTGTTGCAATCTTGGCTCAAAAGAGGATGCGCAAATGACGACAGGCAAAAATTAGTAGAGATTCGTACGTCTGTGAAAAGATCTATGCTCTAAGCATACAACAGCTACCACCGTCATACAGTGGCTAAAGGAAAGGATCTGGTACACATGTCGCCAAGTGGACACACCTAAGGAGAATCCGAAAAAATTCTGAGCCTATGTAAAGTCTCTAAGCGAGTATAAGGCTTCCATCCAGTCACTTGTTGACCATGCTGTTTTGCCAGTAGAAGGGGCAAAAGGGAGGCCAAAGGTTTAAATTCTACGTTTAAGAAATCACTGACGTAGGAGAATCGTACAAACGTACGTTGTTTGACCATCACACAGAGTCCCGTATGGATGACATAGTAGTGTAGAGAAACAATTGAAAGCGTTGAAAACAAATAAGTCTCTGGGCCCAGGCGGGATCCCAGTTCGGTTCCACAGAGAGTACTCCACGTCACTGGTCCCTTACTTAGTTTGCATTTATCGCGAATCTCTCGGCATGCACAAAGTGTTAAGCAACTAGAAGAAAGCGCAGGTGACTCCTATATATAAGAAGAGTAGAAGAACGGACCCGCAAAATTACAGACCAATATCCTTAGCATCAGTTTGTTACAGAATTCTATAGCATATTCTGAGACGGAAAAGCTCATATTCACGAATCAACAAGGATTTAGAAAGCACTGCTCAAGCGAAAACCAGCTGACTCTTTTCTCACGTGAGGTACTGCGAACTGTGGATGAAGGGCAACAGGCAGATTTCATATTTCTACATTTCTGAGAAACGTCCGACATGGTACCCCGCTGCATACTGGTAACTAAGGCATATACATACGGAATAGGTTCCCAGATATATGACTGACGCGAAGACTTCCTAAGTAATAGAACCCAGTATGTTGTCCTCGATGGCGAGCGTTCATCAGAGACAAGCGTATTGTCAGAGAGCCCAGGGAAGTGTGACAGCACCGCTCTTGTTCTCTATGTACATAAATGATTTGGTGGACAGAGCAGGCAGCAATCTGCGGTTGTTTGCTGATGATGCTGTGGTGTGTGGTAAGGTGTCGAAGTTGAGAGACTGCAGGAAGATACAAGACGACTTAGGCAAAATTTCTAATTGGTGTGATGAATGGCAGCTAGCTCTTAATGTAGAAAAACGTAAGTTAATGCGAATCAGTAGGAAAAACTGTTCTCCATCATTTGAAAATCCTGTAATGTTCGGATACAGCATTAGTAGTGTCCTGCTTGATACAGTCATGTCGTTTAAATATCTGAGCGTAAAGTTGTGAAGCAATACGAAATGGAACGAGCATGTCACGACTGTGGTTCAGAAGGCGAATGGTCGACTTCAGTTTATTTGGAGTATTTTAGGAAAGTGTGGTTCAAATGCAAAGGAGACCACATATATGATGCCAGTGCAACCTATTCTTGAGTACTGTTCGAGTGTTTGGGATACACACCAGATCGGATTGAGAAGACATCGAAGCTTCTAGGTTTGTTACTGGTATCTTTGAACAGAATGCAAACTATGGATATGCTTCGGGAGCTCAAGCGTTCGAAGAACACTACTGAGAAAGTTTAGAGAACCAGTATTTGAAGCTGACTGCAGAACGATCCTACTGCCACTAGCATATATTTCAAATAGGGACTACGAAGATAAGATACGAGAAATTAGGGGTCATATGGAGGCACATAGATAGTCCCTTTTCCCTCCTCTACCTGAAGTGGAACAGGAAAGGAAACTACTAATTGTGGTAAAGTGTGCCCTTCACCATGCACTGTACAGTGGCTTGTGGAGTATGTATGTAGTTGTAGACGTTTTTCACTCCCATGTGGACACACCACAAACGTGCCATCAACGTATCTTAGGCTTCATTGCAGCTGTTCCCAAAGTTTTCTCTTCAAAATCCTTCATAAACAAGTTTACCACGAGCAGTGACAGAAGGCACCCCATGGCAACGCCACCCGTTTCGTCACTGAAGAGAAAGAATGGTGATGTGAGAACAAATTCGAAAAGCTTAGTCATTTCCGGGTTGAATTTCTCCCTGATCAACTCGAGAAAATCGGCAAACAGCACTCTGATGAAGAGGAAGATCACATCAGGGCCATACTACTTGCACCCATTGAATTAAATGTACAGAGTTCCTGATGGGGTGGCGATATTTACCGATGTAGGGGCTTAATACTGCTGCTTAGATGTTTGCGGAATTGATACATAGCTATGCCTATGTTGCTCACAATTGGACATAGAGGAACATCTGCTTTATGAACATTTGGTAAGCCATGGAATCTTGGTGGTGCAGCAGCTCGTGCCCGAAGTTTCTTGACGATTTCCTTGGGCAGGGACTATCATAGAAGATCAGTGGTCTTCTTCTTCACTATGGTGGTCAGCTCTCCCTTACAGTGACTCCTCTTCCACATCATCGCTGGGGAGGATGGAATTTACTTGGTCTATACCACTGATGAAATACGCAACAGGTGTAGCAGTCAGTGTCAGTGCGAAGTTGAGTCCATTTTACAGGACTGATTTTGTCACATTGTCAGTCTCTTTCCTGTGAAGCTGATTACGGTTTTTCTTTGCCCTTCTTGAGGCTTTTGCTCTCTTGTTGCCAGACACTAGAACTTGGAGACTTGTTCGGTAGTAGCACTGCATCAAGATAGTTCTGCATGAGCCCAAGAGCCAGTATCAGTCCACTCCCAATAATCAGGTGAGAATAGACAAGTCATCTGTGAGTGGAGTGTCAGTAGTTCCTTAGGTGTGTCCACTTGGCGACATGTGTATCAGATCCTTTCCCTTATTAGGGCCAGACTAGCTCTTCTTGTGATCCATTGGGAGGTTGCAGGTTTTAGATGATGTGTGATCCTTGCAAATGTTGGTATTATGTTATAGTCATGGCACCTCATCAGGAAGGCGAGAAAACTGTGCAGATGCTCTTTCCTGTGTCGAGGCTTATTCAGCTTCTTAAGTCTCTGATACATCTATTCCTGATAGAGGAATGTGGTATGTGATCTAAAGTTTCCTGGTGAATTGACTGTTTGTACTGTGTCCAGCTGGGAGCAGTCCTCTCTGTAAAGTGATACTTTGTCAGCACACATTGTCATCTTCTTTAGGTGATTCCTGTAGAATGGGCATCTTCAGCACATCCGATCTCTCTTATACAGTGATTGCTCCCCATCCCTTCCGACACTATGCAATTGCACTCTACTTAAGGTGGAGTGGTGGAGGCACAGGATTTCCAAAGCCTGGGTGCAATGTCCAGTTCCTCAATGCTTCTGTAGGAACCTTCGAACGTGGAAATGGCCCTCAGGCAATGCTCAACACTGGTTCCCAACCTCTGCTTAGGGTGTCATCATTATCTCTGTTGTTTCTCGTCTGTCAATAGTCTGCTTCAGAACACAATCACTAAATGACAATGTGTAGTGCAACCCCTGTGATAGATTGACAATGCAGCTAATGTCTTTTCTATTGTTCACATACTTCATTGAGTCCCCTGTAGGCAAGCAATCTTTGGCAACTGCAGATTTTGTTTGTTGATGAGGTACTGTCTTATGATAGAATTACTATTGAATTTTATTATATTTTGCTAAGAATGAGTATGCATTTCTGTTTTCAATGGTGTTTTTTGTACCACTGAGTATGCTTTATACTCTTGACTAAGGCAGTCTTCCTTCCAAATGCTAAAAATGCAACAGTAGTTATGCAAGTGTGTTCACATTTTAGTAACAGCTTTTTTTTTTCTTTTGGTCATCAGTCTACTGACTGGTTTGATGTGGCCCGCCACGAATTCCTTTCCTGTGCTAACCTTTTCATCTCAGAGTAGCACTTGCAACCTACGTCCTCAATTATTTGCTTGACGTATTCCAATCTCTGCCTTCCTCTACAGTTTTTGCCCTCTACAGCTCCCTCTAGTACCATGGAAGTCACTTCCTTATGTCTTAGCAGATGTCCTATCATCCTGTCCCTTCTCCTTATCAGTGTTTTCCACATATTCCTTTCCTCTCCGATTCTGTGTAGAACCTCCTCATTCCTTACCTTATCAGTCCACCTAATTTTCAACATTCGTCTATAGCACCACATCTCAAATGCTTCGATTCTCTTCTGTTTCGGTTTTCCCACAGTCCATGTTTCACTACCATACAATGCTGTACTCCAGACATACATCCTCAGAAATTTCTTCCTCAAATTAAGGCCGGTATTTGATATTAGTAGACTTCTCTTGGCCAGAAATGCCTTTTTTGCCGTAGCGAGTCAGCTTTTGATGTCCTCCTTGCTCCATCTATCATTGGTTATTTTACTGCCTAGGTAGCAGAATTCCTTAACTTCATTGACTTCGTGACCCTCAATCCTGATGTTAAATTTCTCGCTGTTCCCATTTCTACTACTTCTCATTACCTTCGTCTTTCTCCGATTTACTCTCAAACCATACTGTGTACTCATTAGACTGTTCATTCCATTCAGCAGATTATTTAATTCTTCTTCACTTTCACTCAGGATAGCAATGTCATCAGCGAATTGTATCATTGATATCCTTTCACCTTGTATTTTAATTCCACTCCTGAACCTTTCTTTTATTTCCGTCATTGCTTCCTCGTTGTACAGATTGAAGAGTAGGGGCGAAAGGCTACAGCCTTGTCTTACACCCTTCTTAATACGAGCACTTCGTTCTTGATCGTCCACTCTTATTATTCCCTCTTGGTTGTTGTACATATTGTATATGACCCGTCTCTCCCAATAGCTTACCCCTACTTTTTCAGAATCTCGAACAGCTTGCACCATTTTATATTGTCGAAGGATTTTTCCAGGTCGACAAATCCTATGAGAGTGTCTTCATTTTTCTTTAGCCTTGCTTCCATTATTAGCCTTAACGTCAGAATTGCCTCTCTCGTCCCTCTACTTTTCCTAAAGCCAAACTGATCGTCACCTAGCGCATTCTCAATTTTCTTTTCCATTCTCCTGTATATTATTCTTGTAAGCAGCTTCGATGCATGAGCTGTTAAGCTGATTGTGCGATAATTCTCGCACATGTCAGCTCTTGCCATCTTCGGAATTGTGTGGATGATGCTTTTCCGAAAGTCAGATGGTATATCGCCAGACTCATATATTCTACACACCAACGTGAATAGTCGTTTTGTTGCCACTTCCCCCAATGATTTTAGAAATTCTGATGGAATGTTATCTATCCCTTCTGCCTTATTTGACCGTAAGTCCTCCAAAGCTCTTTTAAATTCCGGTTCTAATACTGGATCCCCTATCTCTTCTAAATCGACTCCTGTTTCTTCTTCTATCACATCAGACAAATCTTCACCCTCGTAGAGGCTTTCAATGTATTCTTTCCACCTATCTGCTCTCTCCTCTGCATTTAACAGTGGAATTCCCATTGCACTCTTAATGTTACTACCGTTGCTTTTAATGTCACCAAAAGTTGTTTTGACTTTCCTGTATGCTGAGTCTGTCCTTCCGACAATCATATCTTTTTCCATGTCTTCACATTTTTCCTGCAGCCATTTCGTCTTAGCTTCCCTGCACTTCCTATTTATTTCATTCCTCGGCGACTTGTATTTCTGTATTCCTGATTTTCCCAGAACATGTTTGTACTTCCTCCTTTCATCAATCAACTGCTACTAGAAACAATACATTTTAGCAGAAATCAATGTACTACAATCTTCTTACCACTCCAATGAAAATTTAAAAGCTAATAACACACCCTCATGCTTTCATCGCTGGATTTACTAGTGAATTCTGTATAGCTCGAGTTTACTGAAAGCAGTATCATTCAATAAGGTGGAAGTACGTTCACACTATGTAACAAAATCCCATGTAAAACATGCACTTCAATTTAGTATATTTTTGCTGCATAATGGTGACTGGCATAATAACTACATGCTATGTCACTAATACTACAATCTGTGGTAAAAAGCAACTCCATTCAAAGCTTAAATACGTATTCATTCCATGGCACGATGTAATAAAGTTGAACAGCAGTTCTGTCAATGAGTTATCTATTAAACGCAAGAAAGTAAGAAAAATGGATCCAAACAAAAATAAAGTAGTATGCAAGCAATATACTTACAGCACATTTAAAGTCAGCAGTTCTTACACAGATTCATAGGCAAGAACAAATGTCCACAGAATACCACGCAGCAAAATTAGCGTCTGTTTAACATCAGACAAAAGCAAATATGGACTCATTTAATCCTCCCAACATTATGTATGTGAGCAAACATCAGGAAGAACGTGAGAAACACATCACAACGCATTTTAGGATGTGCAATACACACACAAAGTCATATTCAGTGACAATGGTAGGAAAACAACCTCTGTTCTGAACAAAACCAAAACAAGTATGGCAGACTTTAAATCACCTAATAAGAAACCGAGATGATGGGTTCATAAACTTTTGTGCTCCAAGTAGCCTGCAGTGGAACAAGGCTGTCTTACTAGAAGTCCATATATGACCTTCACCCTCTGATACTGGTGTCATGTATTGCTGCTTCAACACGCTCCCATCAAAGTTTAGTGGCACTGTTTTTCAGTATTACTTCAGTTGAGTATATCTGTATGGGCATTGGTAATTCAAGTTATGGGATTAGAACCGAGCCAAAAATCCTATAAAAGGGAAAACATACATACTGGATTTGGAGCTGGATTTTATACTGAAATAAACTTTTTGTGGGCTGTGGTGAATATATTTATCACTAATGTATTTCAATACAGCATTTATGGGAATATGGCGTACCACTTCTGTGCCCCCTGACATCTGGTGGTAGTTTGCTGCATCAGCTCTGGTTTCTGTTTGTTGTGAAATATACACTTGTTGGGAAATATATTTAACACAAAATTAATATGTCTTTTGTGAACGTTGGGTAGCATACTTACCACCAACTTAGTGGTTTTACAAGTCTTTTTTGAACATACCTTACTGGGGACATACCTGTAATCTTGTAATAGTACACTGTACCAGGTGCATAAAACTGCTACAACTACTACTTTCTGTTTGTTATGAGATCAGCACTATTGTCACTTGTGAATTTGGAAAAAACTGCTTCGTCTCTAGAGTGGGAAATACACTTATCAATGAAATAACAGCTCACAAAAATCTGTGGAAGGTATACATATCACCAGTTTTTGGTCCTAAATCACAAAAATAAAATTAACAAAAAATAAATATAGTTAGTTAATCACAAATATAACATGATACAAAAAAAAAATGACTTCGCTTAGTAGCTACAAAAAATGCGCCCGCAGAAGAGATAACACAATTGCATCAAACAAATTTGTAGTAGATTTTCCATCTGTAGCTAAAGATTCATTCGTGAATTGCTGTAGAATACCAAAGGTCAGTATCGAATACTTGTTGAAGTGGGGTTTAATAGCTATTCAAAATACGATACTCATTTTATAGGCGCAATCCTGGCTCTAATAAAGCTAGAAGTGACACTTTGATATTTGACATCTTGTGATTATCTGTCATCGTCCCCAGTTTTATACCACATTCCCAAAGGCATGATTTCAGGGTTCTTCTGTGACACTGGATGTTACTGGCAATGACCTAAAACTCATTTAAAAACTAATATTTTAATCTTTCAGCCCCCACTAAGTAAATAAGATGAAATATTAAAATTATTCTATGATGAATTTTGGAGTTACGCTTCATGGAGCAAAAGGCACTGTAACACAATTGGTGATTTCCTTTATTAATGGTACACTCAATCTTTAATTATACTACCACCAGAAAACTTGTTACTCCCTTCCTCAAATCCGCTTGGCATCCATTTAAGAGCATTGAAGTTGCCATTACGAGAATGTTAATGCATGGCCAGTATCGCGTTGTTTTCCATCATTTATAGAATTAAATGAGCGGCAGTGAAACTGCAAATCACTTTTCACTAATATCTGAATAATACTTGCTTATTCGTACACTGAAGATCACAACAACAACAACTCATACATACTCATACATATCATATAACAAAAACATCATTCAGTTTCATCACATAAAGTAACTGCACCAGCAAAGCATTGAACTACCAGCAATCCTGCATGCAGACCATTAATATTACGTTCCTGTTAAACTACGTACCGTGGCTCAGGGCAGATACCATTAAAAAAGGGAGAGAAAGAAAATCATGATGGCAGAGTTGCTTGGTCCTCACCATAGGGAATACAAAATAACTCATAATCTACATTATTTTGTTGCCATGCCAGCTTACCATATAGTATATAATGATCAATTTAAGAGCAGTAGTAGCATTACTTTTATCATGCTGACACAAGTATCTCGCAGGTATTTTAAAGAAAATGCTTGCTGTCTTTTTTCTAAATAAACTTAAAAGTAGTAAGTTTTTTAAGTAGGCTGTAATTTATTTGATTTATAACTATACAGTTCCTATGGAAGTTTCATTGATCGGTCTGTTAGTGTGCCAATTTTCGTTGCGTGTGTGAACCCGGCTTTATAGACGTAACACTCTTATGAAATTTTAGCACTTTTTTGGTCGTTGATGTAGGCACTGATAATGTATTTGTTGTAATTTTTACAGTACTTAAATTACGTTTCCTACAAACCATCCACAATATAAGCAATGGTTATCTTTTTCTCTAAATTACATGCCGATCTCGCAATCCATACTCAGTGACATCTTGCATGTATAATTAATCTTGGTCGTAGTCACCCGTACAAAGAGACATATAATCTATAGAAACAAGTACCTGGAACTAAATGTGATGGGAAATGGGTGGGAATGTTCTTGTGCGTAGTCAAATCATTGCTTGCAGATGCTTCTTTGTTATTGAAACATCTGAGTCAATTTCCTATTTTCTTGCGTATCTTTGATGATTTCCTGCCGCGCATACGAAATTTAAATTGTGCGTCAAATTCGAAAGGAAAATAACCTGGCTGATTATTGGCTCTTGTTTTATTTTAGTATCTAACAATAGCTTGGTTCTGAACTGTTCATTTGTTAAACGTGAAATGTGAGTATATATATTTATCGACGAAACAAGTACGAATCCATTAGCAATACGTTCTGTCAGGAACAGAACAGACACAAATGAGTAAATGCAGTATGAGGAAAAAGGGTGTGAAATTAGTTTTAAATGGAAGACTACTGTCGTGCTGGAACATAACAAACATCTGTCACTGCGGGTGTTACTGTTTTAGGCTAGAGGCACTGTTTACTGTGCTGTCTACACGCATCTGTAATACTGTGTTTAGAAGTTATTAATCTATGTAGAGTCTGTATAAATGCAAAAAAGAAAAGAAAAACAATACACTTTTTACGTGTATTCATGTGACTTCCAATTTACAGAGGTAATAACAATATACGGCACCTCAGTAAGCAGTTACGCTTATTCATAGATGTTTGAATTTTGCTGTTATATACCGAAATATAAATAGTTTTTATTACGGGTGCCGACAAAATTAATACTTTATACGGAATTGCTTACCAAATTACCACTGACACTGCTGGTGGTAACTAGCAAGAATCGTTCATATGACGGAAGAATATTTTTATTCGGAAAAAAAATCTTCAGCTCTTCATGGGAAAACAATATTATTTCGCTGAAGCAATCCTCTCTGATTCCTCATATACAGCTTGCGTAATGTAGTTTTACTTGTACAAATGACACAAAAATATATGAAGATTCACTAGAAGTATTCCAGAATTGCCTTGTTACACATATCATGAATAAAAATCATAGTAGGCCTTGCACAGTGCCAGGAAGTTGAGATGATGCATTATCTAAATTTTTCTGTGATAATGGCAACTTTTAAATAATGTTTTTAAAGGTTAAGGACGATTCTTATGCAATGTATATAAATAAGTCTTTACGAGATTCTATTCCTTTTACTCAAGTCTGTCTGCGTAGATATGTAATTATAGTTACATCAGACAACATAACTTTTTTTTTTTAGTACATCAGATGAATTGTGAAAAGATGATTGTTCCATAGATTTACAGTCCAGACAATGTGATTCCAGTTTGAATTTGTAGATGAACAAGACTGGAAAGTTTTATTCAATTTATTAATGTCACCTGTTTAAGATTATTTCCTCAAGAGAAACATTTTTGAGTAAGGGTCATTCCATATCAAATCACCCAATAAAAAATAAATTTTACACCCACCTCCTTAGATTTTCATGAAATTTGGCTGAAATGGTTCTAATACCATCCTGACAACACCTGCAATTTTTTTTTTTTGCTGTATCTCTTATTGTTTTTTTTTATAAATTTTTAAAGTTTTTATGTTTTGCATTTTCTGAACCTTCGGAAATGGTCAGTTTAATTTGTATTCAAAACTTTAAATTTGCTTATCTTAAAAACTCTTTTAGATAACATCATGAATTTTTGCAGCAAGTTTATTTATTATACATATTTGAAGATAAAAATGATGCTATTAAAATATATTAATATTTTCTATGAAAAAAATATATATATGTATTTTTTTTCTTTTTTTTAACGGATGTTTTGTTTTATAGGAATTGCAATATCTCGAGTCTCAGACCTGATAGAATGCTCAAATTTGTTGTAATTTACTCTTAAACATATAGGCTACTTGATAAAACAAAAATAATGATGGCTTTTTAACATGTTTATTAATTATAGTAGATTACATTAGAATTATGTACAAAGATAGTTTACTTACGACACTTATGTATAACCCAACTGATTGCTTGAAACATTGAATTTTTTGAGTAATTTTGTCTTTTTAACAAACATTAATGCTGATTCAAACTGTTTTTCCACTTCATCCAAGAGCTTTCAGTTCTTTTGATACAGTCTTTTTTGAAGTAATACATTCTCCCAGTGCCGCTTGATTGAGGTGCGTCTACTACACAGACTATGTGCTCCAAAGGCACTATGCAGGAATCTTCTCTTTCAGGCCAATAAAATGATGCAGCGGGTCCTGAAGGATGTAGAAATAGAATTCCTGCATCTTCTTCATCATTGAATATTGTTTTTACCAGTCCAAAGTACCAGTTACCATCATAATTTGCAGCCACATAGCAATTTATGGATGCTTCAACACGAACCCAATCAGAAGGAGAATGGAAAGAAAAGACTAAGGAGGGTTTTACACTATCTGTAGTCCTTCTAATTTCAAGGTTGTTTGTTGGAAGTGGTTTGAAGTTATGAAAACTTCTAGTTCCAGGAAAGGTTCGGGTTGCTGAAAAACGTTTTTCTAGTTTAAACCGTAGCAAATCAGCTTCTTTTTTGTCAATAAAGTGAAAATGAATGTTTTCAATACTTTTTTCACAAAACTTATAAACATCGATTGCTGTCATTATTTGTTCTTTGTCTGAAAGCTGTAGACTGGCTTTCCTTAAAATTCTTTTAATAGTTCCTCCTAGGCCATCACAAATTGACTTCCCATGACTTGTTGCAAAAAAAGAGTGTTGGGCCTTCAAATTAAAGTCTCTCAAGTGTTCAGTCAAATTTTTAAAACTGTTTCTATTTTTGTACTGCCCAGCACAACCATCTGTAAAGTAGTGAACTGAGTCAATGTCAGTATGATGTAATGACAGCCACTTTGTAATTTCTTTTTGTACAAAGTTAACAAAACCAGTGTCATGTTCTTGGTCATCACTAATAAAACAGTGGTTGGAAACAAAAACATTGTTTTCCTCATTTCTTAGAAAAAACTCCATCTGGGTGTAAGTACAACCACCTCTATTCCAGTGGTAACTTTGGATCTCATTTTGTATAACAAAGGAATAATTTTCACTGAAATCCATCACAATAATTGCTGTTTTGGGTGGTGGGTCTTCTTTCAATCTTTTAAAGGCTGCTGATTGGGATTTTGCTATAAACGAGTGTGGGGTGAGCTTTTCCAATGACCTAACCAATAAAGAAATGTAGTCTTCAACACTGATAGACTGTTTGATCATTTCTGCCCTGTCTGTGTTAACCCACTGACTGATTACAATTTCTTCTTCTAAATCTTAATCTTCACTTAGTTTTTCAGTGAAGCACTCTGTTAGTGCAGTCTTTGCAGGACAGCTGTTGCAATGATGTAGCATGCAGTTTTGGTTTTCTGTGTTGCACACAAGCATCTTAATTAGGTCTTTATAAGATTCTTCAATTTTCACAGCATCTAGTAATAGTTTAACATTCTGGTGGATACTGCATACACATACAGTGTGTGGGCCTGCAGCACCAGCAAGGATACACCATTTAGGCCTCAAGAAACAAAATTTTGAAAATCCTACTTTTACCTCGGGATTCTCCCATTTGAAAGAATAATAGAGTTCTCTCAAGTTACACAAAATGAGTCTTTTTTGCATGTACACATTTTTTTGAACACTTACTTTGTCTTTTGTTCCAGGTAGGACTCTGGAACTTTCATCCTTTTCATAAAAATCTGTTACAAGTCTTACTGTATTTTCAGAAAGAGTTTTACCTTTTTTTGGACCAGGAGTTTCCAAAATACCCTTTTCAGATTTTAGCTTTTTAGCTTGTCGCACCATGTACTCACTTACATTAAATTCTTTCATCACTTTATTTCGAGTCCAAGAATCTGGAGCCAAGGTCAGAATCTGGATTTTTCGAGACCTCCCAACAGATGAAATCTTCTCTTTCATAAGAGAAATCATTACATCAAAATCCTTTGCTTTCTCAACCACACTTTTATCTTCTTCGTCATCATCAGAACTTGGTGCATCATATTTTAATGCTTTTGAAACCGCCTTTTTTGCAGTCTTTTCAATACTGCTAACCTTCCTTTTAAAATAAGACCCTTTACTTTGTTCTGACAAGCCATGAAGCTTTATCGGTGTTAAACCTAAATAATCAAGAGCAATGTTTGTTTGTACGAGGGATTCGTTTCTGGATTCCAATGATTCTAATTCAACCATGACTTCATCATCTGTTTCACTTTCATTGGCTTCAACTCTTAATTTTTCCTCACAAAAGTTACGGCATGTTAAGCAAAGCTTTTGTCCAGGTTTTATGCTAATATTTTTTGTCAGTAATTGTTTAGAAAGATCCAAGCCTACACTTCTCAACAATTTTTTGATGGGCTTTTTGTTTTTTTTTAGTGGGTCTACAAATGTTGTTTGATACTTTTCAAAAACATTTAAAAAGTAGTAGCTGTGGTGTGAACGTATATTCTTAAATTCACACAGATTAATTCCAGATCGTAAGTGGATCAAATCTTTTTCTTCCTCACTCAATTCTGATACCGGTTGTAACTTTTTTGAAGGTGTGTAGGTTGTTTGGAAACAGTCAGATTTTTTAAATAACCCTACACTACAGGTTTGAATATCTGACATACTGATTTCACTTTTGGTCTGATTACTGTTCTGGTTACTTTTATAGGATATTGGAAAAGAATCTCTGTAAACTAAGCAACAGTACTTACTGAGAGTTCGAATAAACTTAATAAAATACTATCCAAGCACTATTTAACACTGTAATAATTTTTTACTTCAAAACACAGGAGTAACAATACAAAATCCAAGTGTACATTGTTACTCCAAGAAGACAAAAACTTATTTTCGGTGTCTAAGTCACTTGGCATTTATTATTTTTAAAATATAATTAATATTATTTTAAAAATTAGATAACTATTAAACAGGTTAAAAAGCCAACATAATTTTCTTTTATCTAATAGCCTATACAATTAAGAGTATTTTAAAACAAATTTGAGCTTTCTATCAGGTCTGAGACTCTAGATATTGCAGTTTTTGTAAAACTAAACATCCGTTAGCTAAAAAAAAAAAAAAAAAAAAAAAAAAAAAAAAAAAAAAAAAAAAAAAAAAAAAAAACACACTTATAAATTTTTTTTAATTGGAAGAATTTAATATATCTTTATGGTAATTTTTTTGACATTAGATATAATACACAAACTTATTCCAAAATTTCATACTGATATCTTGGGTATTCTTTAATATACAAATTTTTTTAGTTGTGAGGACACGTTTAAGTTACAATTTCCGACTGCTGAAACAAAGCCAAATCTAAAAACTTTAAAAATTTGTAAAAAAAACTATAAGAGATAGAGCAAAAAAATTTTACAAGTGCTTTCAGGATGATAAAAGAAGTAATTGTACCAAGTTTCATCAAAATCTGACATGGTTGGTGTCAAGGCCTGGGTGACTTGACATGGAATGACCCGTAACTCTTATCTAAATCATTTTCCATGTCAGAAAACTGTGTAATTCAGCACTTGTAAGTTAGAGAGATTCCCATGTTTTATTACGAGATCTTTCTTCTTGATCACAGAATTGGATTATATTTTCATGTATTAATCGTGCTAAGTTGACACTCGGCGTGCTGGCCAGTGGGAGCGGTTGTAAATGGGAAATGCCTTTGCAGTCGCTCCTATCAACCGTCGCGCCGAGTGTCAACTTTGTTTGCCTGTGCAATGTAATGTATATGGAAGGCAACACTGATGTTTAAAATAACAACCTGTGAGATTCGCCAAAAAACAGTATTGAGAGGAGCTGAATTTTTCATTCAGTACATAACAACCTCCTGCTATCAGCTATGTACGTTTTTGAAGAATGCCATGTTTGAAGTATACCGTTGAACCACATTTGTATCAAAATGTAAATATAACCAATTATAATGCAACTAGCTGTAAAATATTTTGCATACAGAACAACACATTACTGGATTTTAAAATGCTATTCATCCCCAGAAACCTGACTCCTGCAAACACTTTTCACTGGAAAACTGTTGAATATTCTGTGGTACTATTACACACAATTTGTCTCAGTAATGTGAAGAGAAAAAAAAGTTTGAATTGACAGTGGTGAAAGTACTGGGCTCATACTTGGGAAGAATGACAATCAAAACCCAGTCGATTCATCCAGATTTATCTTTCCTTCGTCAATTGAAGTGAACACTGAGACATTTCCAAGGACGTAGCAAACTTCCTTCCCCATCTTTGTCCTCTTAAATCTTAAGTTCCAGTCCTTCCTTGCACTCTTTCGATGAAGATAAGTTAAAGTCAGGTTGAAATATCAACAAAATAAGGAAAAGGATAGATTATAGTTTAGGATCATTCCACACACAATCATCCAGCAAAAAGTAGATATAAAACCCAAGGCTTTTGAACTTGTTCCAAAACTTATATGTGAAATGTATACATGAAGATAAGAAAATATCCAAAGTTTCATCGAATTCTAACAAGCAGTTTCTGAGTTATCACCAGTTAAAGTTTTAGGCTAATTGTATTTCTGAGGACAATTAAGATGTAACTAAAGTGTGCATGCTTTTACAGGATTTGAAGCAAAATTGTTAGGTTTGAATCAAGAGCCTTGAAATTTTCACTGGTTTGTTCTAAATTAAACACTGAAACTGTTAGATCTACAAAATTCCGATTTATAATGTTCATTCATATCGAAAAACTGTACTGTAACTCAAAATATTGTTAATTTCAAAATTGTGTCGTAGGCGTAGAAAATTATGAATAGCTAAAATCTCTCCAAATAACTCAATACAACGATATATTTTTGAAAACGGCATAAAATTACCTTTTAAATGGTGCAAAAAAAATTGCTGGGGGTTCCAAGTTGTAACAATTTTATCTTATATTGAGGTCAAAACAAGTTTTATCTATTCAAAATATATGGAACGGCGGTTTAAAGTTCAAAAAGGTTATATAGAAGTAAAAGGTTTTAAAACTATAATTTGAAAGATCAGCAAATGAAAACAGTAATTTATTAGTACATTTTTTGTTATATATTTTTAAATTGGGGCAAAGATTTTACTGTAGTTGGGTTGTAATTTTATTTATGTTTTTCTTGTTTTATTTAGCTGAAGTTAGTCAAGAAACATACAACATTTTTGGAGTCAAAAGTGTGTTGAAGTTCAGATAAGGCAGTACTACTATGCAAGTACGCACATGAAAAATTCAGCAGTCTGCCGGTTGTCTTCGTCAAGACATGCAATTGAAGTCACGACGTGAAACCCTCCCTCCCTCCCCTCATGTAGAAAACTGTTGAATGAGGCAATGTCTACTTTTCAAGATATTGCTCTACTTGAAAGTGATGAAGCAAATGAGAGTGAATTAACCACTGCAAAAAGAGTAGTAGAAAGAGAAAAGTTGAACAAAATGCTTTTAGGGTTGGGTGTGACACCACTTAAACGTCAGTCATTATCTACCTAATCGAAGAAAAAATATGCTAAAAAGAAGTTTAAAAAGGCAAAAGACCAAGTTAAAAAAGTTGTTATTTGTTTTGAAAGTATAAGAATACAAAAATTCAAGTGAATCTGACAGTGCAACTAAAGGTAATGAATTGAAGAAAAAAAATTTGAGAATCTTGATCATTTAGTGGATGCTATAAAGGGAAAAGTGTAGACAAACTTTACCACATGGGAAAAAAATACAGATATTAACAATCACTCCAAAGTCTTAGTCTTGCAGAAAACTTGTGGAAAAATATAATGTACCAGAATATTTATTGCGAAAAGCCAGAATGCTTGCAAACGAGAAAGGTGTTTTGGCTTTGACAGAACCCAAACATGGCAGAATCCTTCCCTAAGAAACAATAAACCTTGTCCAACTGTTTTATGAAGATGACGAATTTTCTTTCTTGTTGCCAGGTGCTAAAAACAAAGTTAGTATACAAAAAAATAGTTACAAGTAGAAAATAATTCTTTTATGCAACTCAAAGGAACTGTTTATTGTGTTTAAAGAAAAACACTCAAATATTAAAATTGGATTTTCCAAATTTTGCTCCTTAAGACTGAAATGGTGTGTACTTGCTGGTTCACCTGGAACTCACAGTGTATGTGTTTGCTTGTACCACCAAAACATTGAGCTTCTAGCAAATGCTCTGAACCAGCATGATCAAGAATCAATACACACCATGATGGACAAATTGTTTTGTGATAGACAAAACAGGGACTGTAGGTTAAGACGTTGTGATGTGTGCCCGAAAACAAGTGAATCACTGTAGCAACATCTAAGAGAAATACTAGAAGACTATGATGAAGATGAAGACATTAAATTTTCGCAGTGGGTTTCAAGTGATGGCAGAATGACTTTACAAACAATGCTACCACCATGCAAGGAGTTTACTGATTTTACTATAAAAAAATTGAGTCCCTGATACCTCATTATTATGTCATAAAAACTCAAAACTCTTACATGAAGCAGAGGAAAGAAAATTTGGCATTTAATGCGGTTTTAGTTCTTATGGATTTTGCCGAAAACTATAACTTCCTTCTGCAAAATGAAGTGCAATCCTACCATTGGGGCCACTTGAGCTGCTCAGTTCATCCAGTAGTGATTTTTTTTCTAAAAATGAAGATTCCACCATAAAAGAAACATCATTGTGTTTCATTTCAGATGATCTAAAGCATGATGCACCATTTGTTTATTCAGTACAAGAAAAAACCATAGATTTCATAAAACAAAACGTGCCTGACGCTGACCAAATTGAGTATTTTATGGATGGTTGCAGTGCTCAGTATAAAAACTTCAAAAGCATGATAAATTTATGTTTTCATTATAAAGATTTTAAATTAATCACAAGCTGGTCATTTCATGCTATGAGTCACAGTAAAACAACATGCGATGGGATCGGGGGAACAGTCAAGAGAACTGTTACAAAAAAATCTTGCTGAGCAGTAGGCAAAGTGAGCTGATTATATACACTGAACAAATGTAAAATTTCTGTTAAAGTTTATTCTCAAAAATATTCTGTTTAAAGGAAGAAGAAATTGAAACTAAAGGAACAGTGCTTGAAACTAGATTTCAAACGGGTTAAACAATAGTGGGCACGTGAAGTTTCCATTATTTTAGGCCAACTTCTTGCGAAGAAATTACAGCCAAATGAGTGAGTTCAGACTTGGAAATTTTGTTGAAACAAAATATTTTTATGACTGTCCCAACTATTAAACCTAAGCTACATTCTTTTGTTGCATGTTTTTATGAACAAAACTGGTGGATTGGAATGGTTATGGGTTTCAATGAAGAAGAAGGGAACTGTGACATTCTTTTTATGCACCCTCATGGACCAGCAGGAATTTTCTTTTGGCCTCAAAAAGAAGAAAGATGTCCTGTTCCACCAGCCCATCTTCTATGTGTAATAGCTCCTCCAGAGATAGCACCTCACAGATCATATAAGATTGATGCTAATTCCCAAAAGGAAACCATCAAAACATGGAACAATTTCAATTCTTTATTGTAAAAAAAACAACCTTAATGGACATTTAAGTGTAGGTATTGTACATACAGCTTCATATAAACGTAGTATAGTACTTCAACTGAATAATTATTAAAGTTGTCGAAACCTCTTTGTACAAAGGATTTGTTTGAAAACGAGTAATTGCCAATTCATGTATTCCAATGTAAGTAAACCTATTTTGTAAAATTCTCAATGTGTGTGTCTTTTATTTTAAAATAATTTATACATAAAACTTGAGTTAATCTGGTATTTTCACAGTTGAATTGACTTCAAATATTTGATTATTGTATCAAACATGTATTTTACAAAGTAAATTACAAAATTTGATTTCAATTTGTTATATAATTGTTACAACTAAGAACCCCACCAATTTTTTGCACCATTTGAAATGTAATTTTATGCTGTTTTCATAAATAAATGGTTGTATTGGGTTATTTGGAGAGAGATTTTAGCTATTCATAATTTTCTACGTCTACATCACAGTTTTGAAATTAACAATATTTTGAGTTTTAGTACAGTTTTTCAATATGAATGAACATTATAAATCATATTTTGTAGATCGATCAGTTTCAAGGCTCTAGCTTCAAAACTAATGATTTTGCTTCAAATTCTGTAAAAGCGTGCACACTTTAGTTTCATCTTAATCACCCTCAGAAATACAATTAGCCTAAAACTTTAAATGGTGATAACTCAGAAACTACTTGTTAGAGTTGGATGAAACTTGGAAGATTTTCTTGTCTTTATGCATACAATTCAAATATAAATTTTCATAAACATCTGTGACAAGTGGGTGCAGGGCCCTGCATGACTTAGTATAGAATGACCCTTTAGCTGTATTCCAATGTTTGCTGTGTTTGTTGTTAGAAGTGTGTTAACTATTGCCATTGATACAACAGATTCTGTTTTGTTTTGTATTGTATTAGTCATTCAGCTATAAATAAATTATGAAAATAACTGCTTTGGTGGTCATAATGTTGTTATAAAATTTTCTGACACCGGAGAATATCCTGTTCATGTAGACACACAAGAATATCCAAAATGAAAGATTCACATAGAACAGAATACAGGGTCTATGTACCGCAATAACTGATGACATCAGTACAGTTAACCATGAGTAAAGTGTGGTAAAATGCCAAGTTTCTGCATTCAGATACCAGGTAGTACTAAGTGAGATACTTGTAGATGCTATACAGGAACACTGAAGTAAACAATAAAATTATTTTGTGACTCCAAGGGGACTGTCAAAGAAAGTCTCAAAAGTATGACTTGGTAGAAATAAAAAAGAAAAGCTGTGTTATATGTCCTGGACATCTGCTTTGGAAATTCCAAGAACTTGTTTTCTAAATAAAATCTGTAGACTCTTCTTGGCATATACATGCAATTCCCAAAAGTACTGTAAAAGTTATATTAGATTAAAAGAGTGTGTTACTGGATACGCCCCCCCCCTCCCCCTCCTGAAATCTTGGTTGTTGTGACGGAGTGATCGGTAGTGTAGCACGAGGTCTAGGTTAGGCAGAAGTTGATAAGGTATTTGTGATCTGACGAAGCCAGTGAATGTGGAGCCAGAATATAGGTTATGGTGACAGATGGATCTGTAGCATAGCCTAATTTTTATGTTTGCACTAGATGCATCTTATGTACGTATATTGCACATAAACTATGAAAAATGCAAAGTGATCCACTACATAACTTTTAACCACAATTTGCACAAAGGCATATCATATCAGCATCCATTTGACACCCGATGTGCGATTGGGACAGGAAGGAGTCACAGCACGTGGTAAAATAAAAAGATTTTTTTATTATGCCTGTTCCATGGACATGGAGAAGTAATTGTATTGGTGAGAGCAGGTAGGAAAGGTTTCACCACCAGTTAACAGCATTCTTATCAATAGGCTTTGTTGTCATAGTCCTATGGTCTCAAACTAGATTGGCCATTTCTTGTACTGTATCCCCCTTGTTTCCTTTCATTCCCTTCCAACTGCATTAAATGTATCCTGCTGCTTTTGAGCTCCCCCCCCCCCCCCCCCCCCCCCTCGTCACCCTGTCACCCCTTCCCACTCTGATTTTTCCACTTGTGATTATTATACTTACCTTTCTTGTAACTTTACTGCTGTGGCAGAGTACCCTCAATGTAGTTTCGTGTTTTTATTTGAAAATTCTCTATCCACAACTGAGAAGGGACATGAACTACAGACAAGAACACATACGAATGGTGAATTGTTTTCCACAAAATCATTAAAACCTTTCTTAAGCATTAAAAACATAAAATATACCCTTCTCCAGTAGCTAATTTTGTTTTTATCTGTACTCTGTAAATTTGTAAGATCATGTCAGAGAGCAATTTCAGTTACATTCCATCCATTAATGTGATATGGGAAGAATGACCATTGAATTTATCTACAAAATACAGAAAAGGATAGATTGCTACTCACGGTAAATATGACACATTGAGTTGCAGACAGCACAACGAAAAGACTGTTATGATTTAGCTTTTGGCCAAAGCCTTCTTTAGAAAAGAAAACACACATACGTTTATTCAAACAAGCAAGCACACCTCATGCATACATGGCCGCCATCTCTAGCAGCTCAGACCTGGGAACACTTCTATTAGTGGACAGAGGAAACTTTAGAATATATCCAAATTATGTCTCAAGAAAGCAGAAAAAATGTAATTTTCCATTTGTTTCTTACCTCAGCGGTTGTTATACATCTTAGAAATCTATCACTATGAACAAAATGACAAACAGTAACAGCTACAAAAATGCATACTGCAGAATTGTAATAATAGTATAAACAAGAATATCAAACACAATGTATTAATTTAATGTGTTCAGTGCCAGATTCAAGAACTGCAGGTGCAACTGAAATGCATTAAAAAAACAAATTTTAAAATATTTTGAGTTTTTCTTAACCACTGCATGAACTCACAAAGTTAATTCAAACCAGCCCCTCTTCATAATAAGAATGAAATTTTTTACCTGTGCACGCATTATCGGTAATCGTCAGTAGGCCAAGATAAAAATCACAGAGCAGACTACATTATGATGAAAACTGTAGTGGAATCTTCTTATTCATATTACCATCCCTGTTGAAATACAGCAAAATTTAGAAAATTAATTTATTTTGCTTCATGGAAGAAATATAAGAGGAAACTGGCTCATACTCTAATAATTCCAGTTCCAATTGTAAACTTGGATATGCCTCGGGAAACCACCCCAAGCTCTCATTAAAAATGTTGATATAAAGGCTTGTCGTGCTGTCTACTGTCAATAACAGTATAGCAGTATGTGCTGTCAGCAATACCAATCAAAAGTGCCTCCTTAATAACATATTCACCAGAGCATTTGAATGACACAATGTGTGTGTCAGCCTCAGGTGAAACTGAGTAACATAAATTGTTATTCAGAGATTCGTTACTGTCACCTGACATTGAGTATGTGTAATTTAAATGTACTTGGAGCAATTCTGTGCTCTCTCTCTCTCTCTCTCTCTCTCTATGGTATGGTGTGTGCGTGTGGATGTGTGTGTGGGTGTGTGTGTGTGTGTGTGTGTGAAAAAAAAAAAAAACTCTGCGTCTCATTGTTACAGTTTCTTCTGATTCCATTTGCTTATGGCAGGAGGTGAAGGATGACTGTTTAATGTCACTGTGTGGTCTGTTTTAGCCTGACTGGTCTCTATGGGATTGAAGTGTACGGGGATGTAATGCTATAAGTTGCTTGATTCCTGATTTAATTCTGTTTCTCAAAACTTTGTTAGATGGCTTTCATGGGATTGCTCCCATCTGTCTTCAGGTGTCTCCCAGTTCAGGTTTCTCAGTATTTCTGAGATGCTCTTTGGCAAGTCAGGCAAACCTGTGACAATGCTGCCTATTATATACATTAAGTATCCCTTGTTCTATTTGGTATGGGTCCCATACATGTGAGCAATATTCTAGGATGGGTTGCATGGGTGTTTCATAAGTAATCTCCTTTGTATGTTGACTGCATTATCCCAGTATTCTATTAACAAACCACTTTCTTCCAACTGCTTTATCCATGACTGAGTCTGTATGATCATTCAATTTCATATCCCCACAGATTGTTACACCACATACTTATATAAGGTGACTGATTCCAGTTTGACTCAGTGATATTGTAGTCATAGAATACTGCATTTCTGGACTTTGTGAACTAAAGAATTTTACATTTCTTAGCATTTGAAGGAAGGTGGCAGTGAAACTTCATGCTAGATTGAAACTGTGTAACAGACTGAAACATGAACTCAGTATCTTGCTTTTTCATTATGGCAAGTAACCACACTTTGAAATCATATCAAGATCTGAATGGGTATTTGCATAACTTTCTGGTGATTAGTATTGAACATCTGGAGCATATTACATCAACTAAATATTCAGGGGTAATACCGAGAGGCAGTACAAAGTGGAACAAACAAGTATGGCCTGTAATAAGTGAGGCAAATTTAAGACGTAGATTTTCAATTACAGTTCCGGGGTTTATTACAGAATAACACTGTGGAAGTCCCACAGCAGCTGTCCGACTTCATCAGGTGATGGGTATTGCTGTAGTCACTGCTGCAAGACGTGACTGGTGATACATAACGGCATCAATGTTTATCGAGATCATGAGCAGGAATTGACATGGCTGAGAGGTGCTCACAGTTGTATGAAACTAGCAATCAGAGTACCCCCTGCTGAGACCCGAAGAGAGGCTTTCCACATGTGTACTATGAGCAGTGATGGTGCTGTTGAACTGTACTGTGGTTAAATGTTGAATTGACTCTGTAATGTATTGCATCAGATCAGGGATTGAAGGTTCTTGTTTCCCTCGTTTTAATTTAATGACAACTAATGCTGGATTCCAGGTAGTGCTTGGTTGAAATCCAAAATCACTGTTGATAAGATCATCTGCTGTATGGATATGGATGGTCTCCTTAACAGTACAAACCTAGACTGATGACGCTGAAGATAAAGCGTTAGATCTCTCATAGGACATCCGATGCTCCATGTTCAGACAGTCCACCTCGTTGGTTCGGTGCATGACTGTTTGTTGATAGTGTGGAACATAATGTTGTAGCACAGTATGACACGTCTGCCCAGTATAAGACTTCTCACACTGCCATGGTGTTTCCAAGATTATATCTTTTCCTCAATTTTGGTGGTGGAAACACACATAGTGTGTCTCGAGGATCTTTTCGATTCTTGAAGACTTTCTGCCAAAGTACAGCAAGAAGACCACTGCAGTGGGTATCTCCGCATCTTCATTCACATCCCTCAATTGAACTCACTTTGATTCGAATGCATTACATATCTATTTAACAGAATAGCCAGACAGACTATTGAAACATTGTTCTTAGGTGTTGCAACTCACCCGGCAGGCTGTCAGGATCTGAGACCACATGTACTTAACAGATCACACGCTTTGACTTGACTCCCAAGCGGAGAGTGCTGGAAGAGAAAGCTTGTGATCAGCTCATAGCACACTGGCTGCTGAGACGTGCCACACCTCCTTTTCCCAGAGCAGCCTTTCTATAACTTTTAAAGGAAATGAATATGAAACATATTTATACATCGTAGAAGTGACACAACAAGTTGATGGTGACTTGCTAGAAGGAACAGATATGGCTTCTTTGCTCAGTAATTGTAAGCAGCATTAACAGTCACTATGCACAACACCACACACGAATCAATACTAGCTCTGCCATAACTACTTATTGCTATGGCTTAGAATACAGTTATGTAACTGAGGTTAGCCACATGTGTGAACAATTTGGAGTGGCACTTTCATCAATCAGAGAGGGGCTGAGTTAATTTGTGCAATCAGTTTGTACCCAGGAGCACAAGACATTATTGCTTTGTCCAAGATGACAGCTTTTGATCTGCAAATATAACTGTGTGAATCTGTTTGTGGTAAACATTTGTGTCCCAGTGTTCTGTTGCTTTTTCTTGTAAACATGACATCCAGAAATGGTGAGCTGCCAATTTTTTCCACAATGGTGGTGAATTGATTATTCAAGTTGAGTGAGTTCAAATGCTATAGAAACAGAGGTCAACATACCATCAATAGCAGGAAGATTGGAGAGTTATCAACCGCAGTCCTTTTGCCTCAAAGTCTGCTATAAAATAGTTTGCCACCTTAGGAGACATGGGTCTTCCCATGTCAACATTTCCCACTTTTTCAAAGTAATGGGTGGTAAATAAGAAATAGATTGAGATAAGCACATATTTAAATAATGACATAATGTCTTTCTCAAACCTATTGCTAATAAGCTCCAGTGAGTTCTGTAGGGGCACTTTCATAAATAAGGATTCAACATTAAAGCTAACTAATAGATCAAACAGTGGAAATTCCTGGTATCACTATCAATAGTGTAGGAAAATGCAGATGGCTACTCACTGTAAAGAAGGCATAAGTTGCAGACAGGCGCAATTAAAAGACACATCCATAAAGCTTTTGGCCACAGTATTCATCAGAAAAACAGAAACACACACCATTCATACACACAAGCAAGCACATCTCATGCACATATGACCGCCAGCTCTACATGGCAATATGTGCCTGGTTGTGTGTGTGTGAATGGTGTGTGTTTCTCTTTTGCTGATGAAGGCTGTGGCTGAAAGCTTTGTGTAAGCATCTTTTAATGGTTCCTGTCTGCAACTTAACGTGTCTTCTTTACAGTAAGTAGCAATCTGTCTAACCAAATGATCAGACAATTGTAGTGTAACTGTTTTCAGGTATCCTATGAAAGTCCTTAAACCCCAAATGTTATGGTTACATTTGCGTACGAGAGGTCGGAACAGTGATGTAAGATGTTTAGCCAAAAAAATAAGTAAGTGCTCCAGTGTTGTTATGGTCCACCTCCATAGTTCAGTGGTCAGCATATTAACGGCTGTGTAGAGGACCCAGGTTTGATTCTTGGTACTGCCAGGAATTTTTCAGTGGTCTGAGGATTGGAATGGAGTGCACTAAGGATTGTGAGCTCTATAGAGGAGCTACTTATTGAAAAGTAGCAGCTCCAAGGGAAGCCAACAGCAACCAGGTGAGTGGTGTGTTGATGTGCTGACCCATGCCCTTCCATACAACATCAGATGATGCCATCTGCAAACGATGATATGACAGTCAATTGGTTAGTCTGGGCCGGAATGTGCAGATTTGCTTTTGCAGTGTTGCTGTGGGCCAAAGAGGTGGCCTATTCTTCTTAATCTTAGATAGGCCCTCTAGTTCTGGGGGAACCACAGGCTGTTGATGCAGGCACTTGATGTCTGCCAGAATAAAACTCATCTTGAAGTCTTAGAGTTTTTGTGAGAGTTTTGCCTAACCAATCCTCTCCTTGCTTGTGATATGCAGGATCATAACACAATGCATTTATCTTGCTGTTGTACTCAGTACGTATGAGAAGGACGACAATGATCCCTTTGTTGGCAGGTAAACGGATGAGGTCTTGGTCTACTCTTAAGTCTCACAGAGCGTCTCCTTCTGCTGAAGTTATACTGAATCTTGGGTTAAAATTCAGCAGATATGTCACTGAATCTCTTCTGCAACCTCTCTGGAAACTTTCAAGATTGCCTGTGCTATTCCAGGTATCACATTGTTGACTGAGGCTGTACCAGGTGTCATTGCATAATTCAGACTTTCCTCCAGCACTGAATCCACTGTATTATCCTAAGCCTTGTCCATGAGATTAAAACAGTTAATATATCCACAAAAATAATCAATGTCGAGATTTGCTTTTGCAGTGTTGCCATGGGCAGTTACATTAGATTAAACACAGTCCACCATTGTGGTACATTTTCTTGTGATTGGCTTCAAGTGGGGCTTACTTTGCCATTTGGTGAACCTTTGCTTGTTGTTTGGTCCAAGCACTAGCAGATTCTCAAAAACAGATGTAAACTATCCCGAGTAAGTTTATTAGCAAAGCTTAAGAACTGGCTGTAAATGATGACTAGGAATATACTGTAATCCCATGTCTATCACTCACTTAGAGATCTTGAGGATAAGATTAGAATAATTACAGTATTCACAAAGGCATTCAAATAATCATTCTTCACACACTCCGTAAGTGAGTGGAACGGGAAGAAACCCTAGTAACTAGTGCAACGGGATGCTCCCCCTTCACTCCATCTCACAGTGGTTTGCAGAGTATAGATGTAGATGAAGGTGTAGTGAAAGTAATTTCATGAGCACAATTTGTAGCTCCTGTCGCATGTAACTTACCCTCTCTCTCACAAGGACTGCACTCACTCGTCACTTAATTCTAATAGCAGATGCCAAGTCATTATTATGTTTAAGTTTAGCAAACATAGGAAAAGTGTGCTTGTTATGGTGTCTCAATACAAAGGACCAGTGTGCCCAGCAACTACCTCTCTTAGTACATAATTTGTCAAACTCGTTTATATCTTTTGCCATGTTCTACCTGTAGAGGTACCGGTCACGACTTTTCAGGCTTTCCTGGCCAATCTTGAGGAAATATTCTTCTCAGGTTTGCTGCCAGATGTTATTGTGCAGGTCCCAGACTCATTCACCGAAACAAGTATTCGACATCATCAACTGGTGGTGGTAGTTGCTCTGAACACTGTCACAAGATGCGACTGACAGAACTTGCGCATCTTTCTTGAAATTTATCGGGGCCACGAGTAGGAAGTATGCTTGCATTGAGAAGAGCTCACAGTTAGATGAAAGTAGTATTCGTAGTGTTCCCTGCTGGGAGCCAAGTATCACCAGTTGCATCTTGCAACAGTGACAATAGCAACTGCTACCACTCAATAATGTTGAACAGTTGTTTCGATGAAATATTGAGAAGCTCGCACGGTGTTATCTGGCGACATATCTGAGAAGAGTATTTGCGGCAATCCACTGGGAAAGCCTGAAAGTCAGACATAGATTTGTTGAAAAGGGTCTGGGAAAGGCCGATAGATCTGGACATCGAGCCACTTATGAGACACTAGTGCGAACAATTTATACTGTTGCTCCTGTCTGTGTGACGTCTTCATCGAGTGAGCATGACGGAAGATAGTGAAAGAATTGAGAGACACGCTGGCAGAATTGTAACAGGTTGGTACAGTGAAAGTGCAACGGATATGCTCAGGAAACTAGAATGTGAATCTTTGAAAGAAAGGCAGCATTGTCTCTCAAAACCTTGATGGGTAAATTTAAACAACCAGTATTTGAGGGAGATTGTGGGACAGTTTTGCTGCCACCATCTTATATTTATTATGAGGATATTGAGAGTAAGGACACACAGAGAAGCATATGCAGAATCGTGTTTCCCTTGTTCAGTACACAAATGGAATAGAACAGAAAAGTGCAAATACTAGTACAGAGTAGGCTCTGCCTCCCACTGGACAGTGGATTCCAGAGGATGTATGTAGATTTACATGTGCAGGTTCAATGTCTAAAAGAAGTTCTCTGAGACTGGATTACAGTGCCTTTTGTGAGGTAGCTTGTGGGTCTGAAAAAAGTTTATGAATAAAAGCCAGATTCTAAACTTTCAGTGAACTTGCTGTTAATTATTTGTTTTGCAGAATCATTGTCGAAGTTCACAAATGTCACTGAAGTGTGTGTGAAGGGTGGGAAAATTAAATTAATCCAGAGAATATTTATAAGACCACAATGGAACTGAACTTTGTTACTGAACATGAGAACTGCCATCACTGAAAATGCTGGAAACTGTGACACTGATGCATCAGTCACTTGCTTTTATAACCTATGGCATGCTGTTACGTGCCTGCGCAAGCACATCTCCCGCATTCTCTGTACTGAGTAGTTCACTGTGTCATTACATTTGAGTGAGTGAGAGGAGTAGATGTGTTTAGTGACCAGTCGAATAAAACACAAAACGGCGTTCACGGTAAATAGCATGTGTTTATTGTTGTGTTACGCGAAACACATTTCGTGGAAAATGTGAGTGGAACTGTTTGTGCAATGGTTTAAGATTGGAAGGATTTGCAAAATCTTCCACAAAGTCTACAATGCAAAAGTTAGTGGAAAAATGGAGCAAAATAGGCTCTGTAGTGAATAAAACTGTTACTGTCCAAAAACAGTTTGAACACCAGAAAATGTTGCACAAGTAAAGGAAAGGCAGGATCAAAGTCTGAATGACATTTACCTGTGCAAGTGGGAATTAAGACATCATCTTGTTGAAATGTTATAAAAACAGACCTGCATCTGCATCCTTACAAATTTACTATTATACACAAGTTAAAAGCAACCAATCGAAGTTTTGCATGTTCAGTTCTACCTGTGATTTCTGAGTGAAATGGAATCACGATTGTTGTTTCCTTAGTTTTTAATTTCTTCAGATGAGGCATATCTCAGTCTGTCAGGGTATATAAATTCATAGGACATACGCCATTATGCATAGAAGAGCTACTGAAGTAGTTGGAAGACCCATCGCATAATCTTGAGATCGATGTTTGGTGTGCAATTTTTGGTCTCTGCATTGTAATGTTAGTATTCAACCAAACTGTTAATGTTGACTAGTATGTCCAGAAACATTCTAATCTAAATTAAGATCAACTCCCAGAGGGTGAAAGACTGTGTGGAAATTTTCATCAATACTGAGCAATAGCATATACTGCCCCGACAACCTTATCACAGGTGGAAGAGGCATTGCAACCTCCTGGTCACCTCAATCCCCTGATCTCTCTCCCTGTGAGCTTTACCTGCGGGTTAAATAGAAGTGTCAGATGCAGTCAAATAATCTTGACACGTTGGAAGGGCTACAGCAGTATTGCTGCTATCCCTCAGACAGACCTGCTACACATGTCCCACAGTTCGATAAACTGAGCACAGTGCTGCATCGACAGCAGTGGTGACTATTTCTAGCATCTTCTGTGGTGTTTGTTAACAAGGATCAGTCTCATATCAGTCTCATTGTAAATATTTTCTTGGTCAGTTTCATTACGACTCTCCTACATAACAGAAGCAGGACAAAAATTTCAACAAGTCTGTTCTGTTAAAAGTTGTGTTGGTTTTGTTAGTAACCTTAAGAGAAAATAGCAGCATACGCATCATTATTAGAAATTAGAGCCACAGCTTAAGCTCTGTTGTCCACAGCTTCTGTTTTATTCAGAATGAAAGCTCACCGAGACTCTCAGCAGAGGCGACGAGTGTCTGTTGTCAGTTACATCCACGCGACAAGTGGTCGCCTTCGCAGACCACCCAGGGTGGAAAGACATGCACCAGCTCACCGCTGTAGCCCAAGCAGTGGAAGAGCTAATCAACTTTTGCCAGCTGTACTCTCTCAAGATGATGTGGAGCCTGAGGAAGGTCGTGCTGTTAGTACCAGTAGAAGGTAACACCAGCTTTCTGTATATTATGTTTTCACAGAATGCTATTAACTTGAGAACTTGAGTTTTGACACTGTATCAAAGTCAGCAAAGAAAAATTAGAAAAAATTGTGCAGTCATAAATTTGTGTTCAGTGGTAGGAGGGAGTGCCGTGAACAACACACTAAAAATCCGTCACTTTTTTATGTTTTTCTTTAATTTCAGAACTAAGAAGGCTAGTGAAAACATTTCCAGGTACAAAATTAAACTACATTAAATTTCCTACAAAAAAGGTCCTACTCAATTTTTCTCTAGGATTAATAGTTTCCGTGTTCAGGGGATGGAAAAGTTACAGATTATTAAAAATATTATTTTAATGGTGTGAAATTAATGTGTCTTTAAATGAACAAAACAAATGTTAAGTATATGTATCATGTCTGAGTTCAGTAGAGCCGTATTAAGAGAGAAATTGTGTCCTGGGCGTGTTACATGGTGGAGGGTGGTCAGTGTGGGATAGAAGTGCAAAGGGAGGTAGGTTGTTGGATTGCATTCGTGTGCGTCCCTCCTTCATAGATCTGGAAATTGATGAGCTGATGAATACCCATGCTATGTACCCCACTGTGTAGCAAGAAGCAGCTATGGGGTGTTTCACAAAGTTATACCAACACTCCACAGTGCACTTTATGAGTTACTAGCAACTCAGTGTACATATTTTCTACAAAATGCATTAACACTAAGCAGAATGCAGATATGAGTTACTAATAATGCTAACGCAAGAAATGCTTATGGATAGAACCTACATAAATCTCTGCACACCTATGCAGCCGTAGAGAAAATTGGTTCTTAGCCATCCTGTATCGCAGGTGTAATGTTCTTCCAGAAAACACAACTTTCCCTACCATAAGTGATGCGCACTTTTCAGTTTATAGACAGGCTATACGTCCCCAGTATTGCCTACCCAGTTCTCTTACGTGAATTGACAAAATAACTTCACTGAGCTTGTCTTTATACCATGGAGTCATTTTTGGTTTATTTAATGAGTATGTATTTGTAAGTGTGTTGTTGTCATTGATGGATGTGGTGTTGGTGAAAATGGATTATATTGGAAAATATGGCATCTTTCTGCTGTCTACTATTGACAACATATTGTAAAGCGTGTAGTTATGTTGTAGTCATTGGTGGAGGATTAATGAATGACCAGAAAATTACTTCACTTCTCTTACCATTAATTGTGTCACTGATAGACTGCATAAATATTTTCTATTTGGAAGTTTTGGTGACACTTGTAGAGTGGGTTGCACTGAGTAGAACCTCTTACCATACATCCAGAGTATGTCTTCCAAGATGGATGTGAATATGTCTGAGCAGTAGTTCACTATAATGCATTGCTTGACTTATTTCAAAATATCTGAAGTTGAGGCTGGAGTGACGCAGTTGATACCCTTCACAGTGGGAAAAGTATTCCATACAGTGATAGTGGAGACAAATCGACATTGTCGAATAGATATTGGCAGTGTGTTATACTTCAGACAGGTTTGCTGTGTGGCAGACAGTTCACAGTTCTGTCTTGAGGTTTTTTACATAAGAGCTCACTTAACAAATGCAAGGTAGTACTCACTTAATAAACTGAAGATAACTTTACTATATAACCAAGTCTGATGTGATGTAGTGCCGTGGATAGAGTGGAGAATCTTCTGATTGATTTTCAGTTTGCAGACCTGAGAAGTAGGTGCGTGCATGAACACAATCCAGTGACCTATCTTCTCTTGTGCTTCTACCCCACACATGCCCCTCCCTCCTCCTGTCCATACTGTTAAAATCATGCATCATGATTTATCCCTTAATACAGGTCAGCAGCATGTAGACATGATATACACATTAAATTTTTGATTTTAACCCACTTCACTTAAAGGTAAACATTAATTTTATAGTGTTAAAACAATATTTTTAATAATCGTGTGATTTTTCCATCCCCAGCAATTTGGAAACTATTAGTTCTGCATAAAAAACGAATAGGACCTTTTCCAGAGGAAATTTTATGTAATTTAATTTTGTACTGGGAAACATTTTCACTAGAGTCTGCTGTTTTTGAATTATTCAAGGAAAACATGAAAAAGTGACCTTTAAACCCCTCACTCCTAGTCCAATGTTTGCAGCCCATTGTTCAGGGTTTGTGGATGTTGTTTGTGGCACTCCCTTTTACCATTGTACAAAAATTGACAACTACATGATGATTTTTCCCCCAAGTCGACCTGTTTTGGTCTTTATTGACTGGGCTTCTGGAGTAGTGGACACAAACATGTAAGTTTCGAAACGCTCTATAATGCCTACATTATGTAATATGTGAACAGGAGCAGAACACGGAATAGGGGTAGTCATTGAGTTTTAACTACCACTTTGAAAAAATAAAATTTAGTAATTAATTTGATGTTTGTTTGGAGGTATATGTGTGTAGTGCTGATACACGTTGAAATCCCCAAACCACAGTACCGCAGCATGCCGTTAGTGGATTCACAAACAAAATAGTGCAGCCCACCACCACTTTATAGGTGAGCTGCACCATTTTGTTTGTGGATCCTCTAGCGGCATGCTTCAGTTCCGTGGTGTGCAGATTTCAACACATATCAGGACTGCACACATGTACCTCCAAACAAACATAAAATTAATTACAAAACTTTATTTTCTGAGGTAATAATTAAAAATTAATGGCCAACCATTGTACTAAACTTTTTATGTAAACCATATTTGATATTATTCTTTCTTTCTTTTGTCAGACGTTATGTCTGGTCTAAAATGGAAAGTGACGCGGACCTTGATCAAGCGTGACTTCCTTTCAACTGTACGGTATATGTTATATGGCATTTAGGAACTTTCGGGTAATTGAACATGTATCAATAATTACGGATAGCTGTAGTTGTATATATAAGTTTGGATGTAGCTGTATTGCATTGATGTACTGGTGGATATTGTGTGGTATGACTCCTGTAGTTGATAGTATAATTGGTATAATGTCAACTTTATCCTGATGCCACATGTCCTTGACTTCCTCAGGCAGTTGGATGTATTTTTCAATTTTTTTCTCCTGTTTTCTTTTGTATATTTGTTGTATTGGGTATGGATATTTCGATTAGTTGTGTTAATTTCTTCTTTTTATTGGTGAGTATGATGTCAGGTTTGTTATGTGGTGTTGTTTTATCTGTTATAATGGTTCTGTTCCAGTATAATTTGTATTCATCATTCTCCAGTACATTTTGTGGTGCATACTTGTATGTGGGAACGTGTTGTTTTATAAGTTTATGTTGTAAGGCAAGCTGTTGATGTATTATTTTTGCTACATTGTCATGTCTTCTGGGGTATTCTGTATTTGCTAGTATTGTACACCCGCTTGTGATGTGATCTACTGTTTCTATTTGTTGTTTGCAAAGTCTGCATTTATCTGTTGTAGTATTGGGATCTTTAATAATATGCTTGCTGTAATATCTGGTGTTTATTGTTTGATCCTGTATTGCAATCATGAATCCTTCCATCTTACTGTATATATTGCCTTTTCTTAGCCATGCGTTGGATGCGTCTTGATCGATGTGTGGCTGTGTTAGATGATACGGGTGCTTGCCATGTAGTGTTTTCATTTTCCAGTTTACTTTCTTCATATCTGTTGATGTTACGTGATCTAAAGGGTTGTAGAAGTGGTTATGAAATTGCAGTGGTGTAGCCGATGTATTTATATGAGTGATTGCTTTGTGTATTTTGCTAGTTTCTGCTCGTTCTAGAAAGAATTTTCTAAAATTCTCTACCTGTCCATAATGCAGGTTTTTTATGTCAATAAATCCCCTTCCTCCTTCCTTTCTGCTTAATGTGAATCTTTCTGTTGCTGAATGTATGTGATGTATTCTATATTTGTGGCATTGTGATCATGTAAGTGTATTGAGTGCTTCTAGGTCTGTGTTACTCCATTTCACTACTCCAAATGAGTAGGTAAATATTGGTATAGCATAAGTATTTATAGCTTTTGTCTTGTTTCTTTCTGTCAATTCTTTTTTTAGTATTTTTTTTATTCTTTGTCTATTTTTTTTCTTTTACTTTTTCTTTAATATTTGTATTATCTATTCCTATTTTTTGTCTGTATCCTAGATATTTATAGGCATCTGTTTTTTCCATCGCTTCTATGCAGTCGCTATGGTTATCCAATATGTAATCTTCCTGTTTAGTGTGTTTTCCCTTGACTATACTATTTTTCTTACATTTGTCTGTTCCAAAGGCCATATTTATATCATTGCTGAATACTTCTGTTATCTTTAGTAATTGGTTGAGTTGTTGATTTGTTGCTGCCAGTAGTTTTAGATCATCCATGTATAGCAAATGTGTGATTTTGTGTGGGTATGTTCCAGTAATATTGTATCCATAATTTGTATTATTTAGCATGTTGGGTAGGGGGTTCAGAGCAAGGCAGAACCAGAAAGGACTTAATGAGTCTCCTTGGTATATTCCACGCTTAATCTGTATTGGCTGTGATGTGATATTATTTGAATTTGTTTGGATATTAAGTGTGGTTTTCCAATTTTTCATTACTATGTTTAGGAAGTGTATCAATTTAGGATCTACTTTGTATATTTCCAATATTTGTAGTAACCATGAGTGGAGTACACTATCAAAAGCTTTCTGTAATCAATGTATGCGTAGAGCAGCAACCTTTGTTTAGTTTTAGCGTGATATGTCACCTCTGCATCTATTATCAGTTGCTCTTGACATCCTCATGCTCCTTTGCAACAGCCTTTTTGTTCTTCATTTATCATTTTGTTCTGTGTTGTATGTGTCATTAATTTCTGTGTAATGACTGAAGTTAATATTTTGTATATTGTTGGTAGGCATGTTATGGGCGATATTTAGCTGGGTTTGCTGTGTCTGCTTGATCTTTAGGTTTCAGATAAGTTATTTCATGTGTAAGTGTATCAGGGAATGTGTATGGGTCTGCAATGTAACTGTTAAATAATTTAGTTGGATGTGAATGTGTTGAGGTGAACTTCTTTAGCCAGAAATTTGCTATTTTATCTTTTCCAGGGGCTTTCCAATTGTGAGTAGAATTAATTGCTTGGGTGACGTCATGTTGCAAAATTATCACTTCAGGCATTTGTGGTATCATATTGTATGTATCTGTTTCTGCTTTATCCACCGTGCATGCCTGTTATGTTGTACCGGGTTTGACCATATGTTGCTCCAGAAGTGTTCCATGTCTGTTATGTTTGGTGGATTGTCTATTTTAATGTGTGTGTTATCTATTGTCTGGTAAAATTTCTTTTGGTTTGTGTTGAATGTTTGGTTTTGTTTCCTTCTATTTTCACGTTTTTTGTATCTTCTAAGTCGTTTGGCCAATGCTTGTAATTTCTGCTTCTTTTCATATAATTGCTCTATCGCTTCTTGTTGTGAGATTTTACCTAACCTTTTTCGTTTTTTTTTTTTTTTTTTTTCCTGACATTTCATTTCTTATAAATTGTGTTAGCTGTCCGATGTCTTTTCTCAGTTTTTCTATTCTGATCTGTAGCCTGTGTTGCCATGCTGGTTTTGTGGGTTTCTTCTGTGTGTTGGTTGGTTCTATTCTGTGCCTAGTGTGTATATTAAGTATAGTGAGTGCTCCTATATAAACCAGTAGTTTTAACTCTTCCATAGTTGTGTTTTCATTTATTTTGTTGTGTATGATTGTGTTGATAGTTTTTATTGTTGTTTTGACTTGTGGGTTATTTGGCGGTCTATGCAAGAATGGTCTAGTGTCTGTTTTGTGTCTTTGTATTCTATATATGTCAGCTGAAATTTTTCTTCTATATCTAACGTATGTGTTACTTCGAGTTCTATTTGTGCTTGTTCTGGTGGCTGTCTTAAGATTTCGTTTTCCTCTGATTGTTTAATTGATGTGTGTTGTTCTTTGTTTGTTTGCTCTGGGATGTTTGAGTCCATTACTGTATTTTCTTCTTCTTCTGATTGCACATTATTTTGTTCCAGTATTTGTTGTACTTCTTGTTCGATGTTTTCTAATTCTGACTGGGGTATCCTGTTATTTTTTATTATTACACGGATGTGATCAGCTAGTCGTTGTTCTGTTAAATATTTTAATTCTGGGTATCTGATAATAAATGTTGTGTATACTTGTGATCTGTATCCAGTTGTGTTGGTTCCTAGGTTTGTTGCTTGGTAGTAACAGAACATGAGGTGTCGATTAACTTCATCTGACCATCTCATATTCTGTCTTTGTTTTCCTCTTAGGGTGGTTGCAGGAACCATATCCTGCAAAACACCTCTATTTGGATTTAAATCATTTTCCAGTTGGCTAGCAGTGTCGTTACCATTGTGGGCGGGCATAGGGTTCAAACGTCATCCCTGACCATGACGGCGCTTGTCCGAGGCTTCTTTAGTTCTGTCCTGAACCAACTAATCACACTAAAAGGGGGGTTAGCCCTATTAGTGGTTTGTTCTTTTCGTCGCCTTTTACGACTGGCAGAACATACCGGAGGCCTATTCTTTTCCCGGGCCTCCATGGGGTATTATTATTATTATTATTATTATTATTATTATTATTATTATTATTATTTCTTTTCTTCTATGGTGCTACAGTCCAGGATGAACCTTGGCCTTCCCAACGAGCTTCCGCCATCCATTACAGTCATTTGCTACCCTCCTCCAATTTCTGCATCCAAGCTTCCGTAGGTCTTCTTCCGTTCCATCCAGCCATCTTGCTCAAGGTCGACCTCGCCCTCTTTGTCCTCCTGGATTACTAAAGAGAATCTTCTTTATCACTTCAGACTCCTCCATTTGTGCCACATGACCTGCCCACCTTATCCTTCCTGATCTTATGATTTTTGTTACAGGAGCATCGGAATGTATAGTGTACGATTCTGCTTTGCACCTTTTCCTTCATTGTTCTTTCTCATACACAGAGCCAGTTATTCTCCTCAAAACTTTCCTCTCAAGTCTGTCGAGCAGCCTTGCATTGGTTTCCGTCGAGGACCATGTTTCTGATGCATAAGTGAGAGTTGGTGTAACAAGGGTTTTATAAATAGCGAATTTTGTTGGGTGGCCGAGGAGTCTTGACCGAAATAAATTACTCAAGGTGAAATATGCCTTATTTGCTGATATCAGCCTAATCTTAATTTCAGTTGAGATGTCATTAAAAAAAGTGACTATGAAACCAAGATACTTGAAGCTATCAACTCTTTCAAATGTGTGTCCATTCACACTGAAAGTTGATGGCATATTGGGTTGATATGCTTTCCACAGGCCCTGTATTTAGTTTTACCTTCATTTACCATAAGACCCAGTTTCTTACTTGCTCGACTTAAGGTATGTCTTTCTTTCTGAGCGTTTGATATCCTTGCCCTTATCTTGCCATTACAAGAAAATGATCTGAATCCACGTTAGGGGCACAAAAGGTTTGAACATCCAGCAAGTTAGATTTATGCCTGTGGTCTATCAGTACGTGATCAATTTGATTAATGGTTCTACCATCAGATGACCTCCATGTTTCCTTGTGTATCTCCTTATGGGGAAGCCTGGTAGATCCCACTATCATATTCTGGGAGGCTGCGAAGATGATCAGTCTTATTCCATTATCAGTAGTGGATCCATGTTTACTGTGGGCTCCAATTGTGGACTGGAACATGTCTTCTCTTCCAAGTTGTGCATTAAAATCACCCAGCATGATCTTGATGCCATTCCTTGGACACTTATCATAAACTTTTTCAAGGGCATCATAGAAATCATCTTTTAGGTCTTCAGTAGATTCTTCTGTTGGTGCATGTTCATTAATTATACTATAATTAAAGAATCTTTCTTTAGTTCTAATTACTGATAGCCTTGGATTAATGGGTGTAAACTTCATCACCAAATGTTTCAGACCTTTATGAACAAGGAAATCTGTACCAAACTCATGTCTGTCATCATCACAGCTATGGAATATTGTGCCCTCTTTCTTTTGCAGTACCCCACTCCCTGTCCATCGAATTTCTTGGATGGCAATAATGCTCTCCCTGAGCTTCCCCTGCTAGTCTAATTACTTCTTTAGTGAGCCTGGGCTCCATAAAGATTGAACATGCCAGGTACCAGTTCGTAGATCGGTTTTCCACTTTGTAACCATTCATTGTCCAAGATCTGTGCCACGTTGTCGTCTATTAATCCGTCTGGCTTCTACTCTTTGGGTTTTCGCGACTTTGCTTTTTGAAACAGGAAGAGGGTGTTAGCCTTGAGCCCAACTCCCAATCTGGAGGACCAGGATTTGTAGTAGGTTTACTTCCCTAGGGAAGCTGGCTTCACTACTCCTCTAGAGCTCTCCCTGCCCTATGTTGTGGGACACACTTCGCCTGGCTCCTCAGTCAAGACCAATCCGGCGTAGGTGACCCTGCCAGTAGCTACACTACCACCGGCATAGCCCTCGATTTCACGGAATCACACAAGCCCTCCTGCCTGGCACTAAAGGTGCCTGCTACAAGGCAGTGTCCCATTGGATAGTATTGTTATTATTATTATTATTATTATTATTGTTGTTGTTGTTGTTGTTGTTGTGGTCTTCAGACCTGAGACTGGTTTGATGCAGCTCTCCATGCTACCCTATCCTGTGCAAGTTTCTTCATCTCCCAGTACCTGCTGCAACCTACATCCTTCTGAATCTGCTTAGTGTATTCATCTCTTGGCCTCCCTCTATGATTTTTACCCTCCACGCTGCCCTCCAATGCTAAATTTATGATCTCTTGATGCCTCAGAACATGTCCTACTAACCGGTCCCTTCTTCTCGTCAAGTTGTGGCACAAACTCCTCTTCTCCCCAATGCTATTCAATACCTCCTCATTGGTTATGTGATCTACCCATCTAATCTTCAGCATTCTTCTGTAGCACCACATTTCAAAAGCTTCTATTCCCTTCTTGTCCAAACTATTTATCGTCCATGTTTCACTTCCATACATGGCTACACTCCATACAAATACTTTCAGAAACGACTTCCTGACACTTAAATCTATACTCGATGTTAACAAATTTCTCTTCTTCAGAAACGCTTTCCTTGCCATTGCCAGTCTACATTTTATATCTTCTCTACTTCGACCATCATCAGTTATTTTGCTCCTCAAATAGCAAAACTCCTTTACCACTTTAAGTGTCTCACTTCCTAATCTAATTCTCTCAGCATCACCCGACTTAATTCGACTACATTCCATTATCCTTGTTTTGCTTTCGTTGATGTTCATCTTATCTCCTTCTTTCAAGAGAATGTCCATTCCGTTCAACTGCTCTTCCAAGTCCTTTGCTGTCTCTGGCAGAATTACAATGTCATCGGCGAACCTCAAAGTTTTTATTTCTTCTTCATGGATTTTAATACCTACTCTGAATTTCTCTTTTGTTTCCTTTACTGCTTGCTCAATATACAGATTGAATAACATCGGGGAGAGGCTACAACCCTGTCTAACTCCCTTCCCAACCACTGCTTCCCTTTCATGTCCCTCGACTCTTATAACTGCCATCTGGTTTCTGTACAAATTGTAAATAGCCTTTCGCTCCCTGTATTTTACCCCTGACACCTTTAGAATTTGGAAGAGAGTATTCCAGTCAACATTGTCAAAAGCTTTCTCTAAGTCTACAAATGCTAGAAACGTAGGTTTGCCTTTCCTTAATCTTTCTTCTAAGGTAAGTCGTAAGGTCAGTATTGCCTCACATGTTGCAATATTTGTACGGAATCCAAACTGATCTTCCCCGATGTCGGCTTCTACCAGTTTTTCCATTCGTCTGTAAAGAATTTGTGTTTGTATTTTGCAGCTGTGACTTATTAAACTGATAGTTCGGTAATTTTCACATCTGTCAGCACTTGCTTTCTTTGGGACTGGAATTATTATATTCTTCTTGAAGTCTGAGGGTATTTCGCCTGTCTCATACATCTTGCTCACCAGATGGTAGAGTTTTATCAGGACTGGCTCTTCCAAGGCCGTCAGTAGTTGTAATGGAATGTTGTTCACTCCCAGGGCCTTGTTTCGGCTCAGGTCTTTCAGTGCTCTGTCAAACTCTTCACGTAGTATCGTATCTCCCATTTCGTCTTCATCTACATTCTCTTCCATTTCTATAATATTGTCCTCAAGTACATCGCCCTTGTATAGACCCTCTATATACTCCTTCCATCTTTCTGCTTTCCCTTCTTTGGTTAGAACTGGGTTTCCATCTGAGCTCTTGATATTCATACAAGTGGTTCTCTTTTTTCCAAAGGTCTCTTTAATTTTTCTGTAGGCAGTATCTATCTTACCCCTAGTGAGATAAGCCTCTACATCCTTACATTTGTCCTCTAGCCATCCCTGCTTAGCCATTTTGCGCTTCCTGTCGATCTCATTTTTGAGACGTTTGTATTCCTTTTTGCCTGCTTCGTTTACTGCATTTTTATATTTTCTCCTTTCATCAATTAAATTCAATATTTCTTCTGTTACCCAAGGATTTCTACTAGCCCTCGTCTTTTTACCTACTTGATCCTCTGCTGCCTTCACTACTTCATCCCTCAGAGCTACCCATTCTTCTTCTACTGTACTTCTTTCCCCCACTGCTGCCAATTGTTCTCTTATGCTCTCCCTGAAACTCTGTACAACCTCTGGTTCTTTCAGTTTATCCAGGTCCCATCTCCTTAAATTCCCACCTTTTTGCAGTGTCTTCAATTTTAATCTGTAGTTCATAACCAATAGATTGTGGTCAGAGTCCACATCTGCCCCTGGAAATGTCTTACAATTTAAAATGTGGTTTCTAAATCTCTGTCTTACCATTATATAATAATAATTATTATTATATAATAATAATAATTATTATTAATTTTGTGGCCAGATCGGATCACTTGAGTCAGTCCACATTCAGTTTTTCTTTGAAGGTTGCACTGTTCAGTTCTTGTGATCCATCCGGTACTATTTCATTCTTTCCAATTGTAATTTTCTCAGTTAATCCGAAATTTCTGTCACATTCCAGGTTTCATTCCTGATGACAATTGTGGTTCTTAAGAAGAGTATTAATTTTATTATATTTGTTCTCTGCATCTGTTATCTTGAGTCCACCTGCTTTAAGCTCTTGCTGAATTTCTCAGATCTGTTGTTCTCTTGTCTTTTTTCTAAGATTACTCATCTCAAGTTTTTGTTAAGTCATGTTTCCTTACAGTCACAAAATGTAGAGGAAATAAGTAAGAGATTTTTATTTTCTTCATTGTGCTGTTCAGTCTCTCGATAGAAAGTTTCTTTGGGGAGGCTTCTCGAAACTCCTTTGACCAGGTATTTTTTATTTATGTGAGTTCTGATGATTCATCTTTCAGTTTTGAGGATCTTATCAGTTCTTTCATTCTTAACTTTGAGCAGGGTTTTGGAAGTATAAGTAGTTGTGGGAGATTTTACTGTTTTTGTGTTGAATTTTAGTGTCTACTGGAAAGCATTTCTTATTATTTGTTGACCAGGTTAGAAATTGAGCTTTTTCAGTTTATTGGTTCCATTTATCCATGTTTCTTTCTCACTTAAGTTATGTATGATGATTTCTTGAAGATATTTAAGCTGAAGCACTATGTAAATTTTTTTAGGTGTTTATGAAGACTGTACTTGTACACAGGGGTTTCATGGGCACAATCTCAGTTTTCTCGAAGGATACTGGTAATCATTTTTTTAAGGTGATTATTTAGAGACTGGTGATCTGGGCACAAACTTGTAGCATGTCAAGAGCTGAGAGAGCTAAATCATCTGCAAACCCCAGGCAGTTGGTTCATATGAGGGCTTCACTCCAGTTTTGATTTTAACTGTTTTCTTTTTTGCCAAATCTGCATGACATAATCGAGGGCTACATTGAAAAGCATTGGGGATAATCCATCACCTTGTCTAAGAACACTTTTTACTGTGAAGATTTTTGAAATTCCTTTACTGAAATTTATCTTGGAATTTGTGTCGGTTAAAGCTAGTTAATTGAATTTTATTATTTTGGGTTGAAGATCACATGATCCAAGGGTTTTTGAAAGTGTGTATCTATGGACTCTATCGTATGCTTTTTTTGAAATCTTTGAATGAAATAAAGAGCTGTTTTTCTGCACTTATAATATTCTATTACTAATTTTAAGCTTAGAATTTGGAAGGGCAGCTTCTGTTTGGGTGAAATCCACCTTGGTACTTTACAAGTTGTGGTTCAAGAATGTTTTTGATCTCGTTGTAAATTACACGAGAAGAAATTTTGTATGTGTGCTCTAGAAGGGTATTCCTCTGTAATTGTCTGGTTGAGTTTCATCTCCTTTTTTTTTTAATTAGGTAAGGTAGTTCGAGGTCTGTATTTTGACGCTAGACGGGCAGATCAGGTCCGACAACCACCTCGTCATCCTCTGCCAATGGCATCATTGAATGTTGGATGGAGGGGCATGTGGTCATCACATTGCCACATGTTGTCAGGCTTTTTGATCTCGACTGCTTATCAGTCAAGTGGCTCCTCAGCTGGCATCACGAGTGCACTCTCTTCAGGTCCTCCCACCGAGGAAAAATCCCTGCGAGTGCCGGAAATCGAACCTGGGTCTCCCACGTGGCAGGCAACTGTGCTGATCGTTTAGCTGTGAAGGCAGATCTTTTTTTAAAATTATGAATCCAGTGCTCTGGAATTTTCTCTGCGGTCCACATTTTGATTAGATGTCGGTGGAGATTTACGATTGCAGTTTTTCATACATTTTCCCAGTTTTCTGTGCAGAGTAGATTATCACCGAATGCCTCGAAATTATTTAGTTCTGTGATTGCGAGTTCTACCTCGCCAATGGTCGGAGGATTGACTACTTCAGTGGAGGTTTAAATGAATGTGTCCTTATGTATTTGAAACTTTTCCAGAGTGTTGCCACAATTTAAATGTTTGTGAATGTCTCTGTGAGGAGCTCTTCATTTTATTGGTTATTGTGCACCAACTTTCCTGATTTGAATCTCAGCATTAATTTTGGCATTCGTATTTTTTAAAGATATCTGCCGAATGTTTGCTAACAGTATCATGACTGGTTCTTCTTGAAATTTTCTTCCATCTGTTTTACAGTGTTTTTAAGATATTAACATTTTGTTTGCCGTATCATTTAATGAGTTGAGTTCCTTTGTTTTATTAGTTGTAAATTTGATGGAGTTGGTGATTAATCAAGCTCGATGTCTTCTCTCTGCCGCTTGATCGTGTGCTTAATTTCAACAATTATTTTTCTTAATGGAAAATTGAAACTGATTTTTTTGTTATTGTTTTTAATTTGACATTCTGTTCTTACAGTAAGTTGATGCTGAAACAATCTCCTCAGATTTTCTGTAGTAATCCATAGTGTTTATTGATTTGATTTGGTCCAATTTTCTCTTATTTTGATTTGGAGGTTTTTTCTTTACCATAGGGCTTACTTTTATTCTGATATCTACAACATATTGAGTAGGCCTGTGTCTATAACCTTTAGAACTTAAGTTTTGTAAATTTCTTAACAGTGAAATTTCTCTATGCAAACAGTCTAGCTGCCATTTACCTTTTCTGAAGTTGAGATATTTCCTTATTTTTAGTTATAGTAGTTTCCTTAAAAAGCGTGTTGACTTTGAGATAAGTGTGTCGTTGCTGCAAAATTTCAGTCAGTCATTGATCATTTTTGTTGGTAAGCTGTAACTTTCTCCTCTAACAGTAAAGTGTCTTGTATCCTGCTGTGTGCCACACTATTAGTTTGCTTCATTACACCTACATCCAGTGGGGTCACTGGAAGCAGTGAACAGACAGCATCCCTGATCGACAAGCCACATAGTATGTCTGTTGGTCAGCAGTCGCAGGCTCACTCTAGCTTGTGTTTCCTCTAGGTGACCAGCTGACGTATTGATGACAACCTTTCACTACAACAGTTATATATGGATATCCTTTGGAATGACCGTTTTACGACTGGGCCTGCTTCGGCTCTGAGTGTAGTGATATTCTGCATACTCCTATTAAGTTCTATTTCAGTGGACTCCGATACCATTCAGAGGTTCAGATTCATTGGTGGTCTGGATGCGTGGTGTGGGTAGACCTGCTGACAGAAGTGTTACCTGCTGCTGGCTGTAATCCGGGCTGTTTTGCCGTAGATTGAATTGCATGGCAAGTTTTTATTTCCTTTTCCGGCTTCCGTTCACCAGTTTCTTGTCCAGCTGCCGTTGGCTGACTACAGTACTTGTGGCAGGACAGGCAGCCACTGTGCAGTTTTCTTCGGCTCACCCAACACCATTTTCTGGTTTCAGTGAGTCTACAGAATGGTGAGAAAATTACCTATGCCGGTTCTTGCTGGACTGCCGGGTAAGGCATACTGTTGACTCAATTAACAGAGTTGCCTTGTAATTGTCCAGCAGTGTGGAGTTATATGAAGTTGTGCAAAATTTTAAGTTTTCCACTTATCCGGAGAAACTCCCATCTGACGAACTTTGGTGTTTGCTTACACAGTATTTCTGACATCAAACCCAAGTTTGGTGGCACGGTTGCAATTTATCCAGCACACCACAAGCACACTGGGCAGTCATATGCTGCCTGTATCACCGATTTGCTGGATCTCTTGTCTGTTGTTGAATTGGGTGTCTCAAATGTGATGTCATATACAGACTCACTAACTTTGGGGGTGATTGTCCAGTTAGCACCTGATCCTGAGATCAAAACTAGGTCATTGACTTTGGCCAACACTTCTTTATCCATCTTTGCTCAGCTTGCTGAATCGCCTGAATTTACAGAGGGGCAAGAGATGTCCTTTCTGACAGTTGGCAGATGTGTTATTAGGTGAGCATGGTAAACAGCCCCTGGTGCCCTGTGGGTCTGCCCTGGTGGACTTTCTCTTGCCAAGTCACTGTGTGTTGATGCTGTTGATGATTCTGGCAAATTGGTGTTGTGGCACCACCTGTTTCATCTGTGTTGAGCTTGGCACGTTCGTGACATGCGTAGTGTAGTAATTCCTGCCCACTTTGTTTTTCATGTCCTCGGTGTCACTTTGCTTCTGTTTTCGTTGGGTGAGCCTGTGGTTCTGCCCTGATTGCCTTTTGGTGCATGTTCGATGAGAGTATCCACACATGGAGGCCGTGTGTAGGATTGCCGTTAGGTAGACCATATACCACAGTTTGTAACAGTCGGTGTGCTGAGGTCGATCATCGGACATCCCTGTGTTTTCGTTGGTCCCTGGGACCTGTCCCTGAAGACCAGCACAAGTTGCTCTGGTATACTTTGCTGGTATTACTAGTAGATGAGTGACTGGTTGAATTTCAAGCAGACATTGGAGTGACAGTTAGCGCCAGTAATTTAGGTACACACAGGATCTTGGGCTGCCTGGTGTTGCAGCGGCCACTATGTCACATTGTGTCTAACAGTAAACAGTGTATTCGTTTGAGGAGGCAACTCTCCATCTCTGCACTATATAATAATGCGGAACGTCAGCAAAATATTTTTGGTGATGATGCTTTTTCTGTTTTCATTTTCAGATGTTTGATGAAGTCTCGGTCGATCCCATTTCAGGATTTGGAGTCCTTTTTACAGTCGTACAATCTGCTCTTTGAAAATACCTTGGGTCAAGCAGAAAATTTCAAGGGATACATTTGTCTTAAGTCACTGGCACTGCCTAAATTTTGTCAGCCTCTTCACATTCGCTTCTCCATGTGTGACAAGGCAAAGGCTGAGGTGCAGCAGTGGCAGGATTAGGGTGTTGTATCTCCTATTTTGAGAGGAGATTTTTGGAGATAAGTAGCTCTATGAATATCAAGAGCTCAGATGGCCATCCAAGGCTAAGCAAAGGAGGAAAAGCCGAAAGGTGGAAGGAGTATATAGAGGGCCTATACAAGGGAAGAGGATGTAGATGAAGATGGAATGGGAAATATGATACTGCCAGAAGAATTTGATAGAGCACTGAAAGACCCAAGCTGAAACAAGGTCCCTGGAGTAGATGACGTTCCATCAAAACTAGTGATAGCCTTGGGAGAGCCATTGTGACATAGGTCTTTCATATGTTGTGCAAAATGTATCAGACAGGTAAAATACCATCAGACTTCAAGATCAATGAAATAATTCCAATTCCAAAGAAAGCAGTTGCTGACATGTGTGAAAATTACCAAACTATCAGTTTAGTAAGTCATGGTTGCAAAATACGAAATTGAATTCTTTACAGAAGAGTGAAGAAACTGTTAGAAGCTGACCTCAGGAAAGATCACTTAGGATTTTGGGGAAATGTAGGAACATGCAAGGCTACACCGCCCCTACAACTTAAGGAAAAGCAGAGAAAACCTTTGACGATGTTGACTGGAAGACTCTCTTTGAAACTCTGATGGTAGCAGAAGTAGAATGCATGGAGCAAGAGGATATGTACAACTCGTACAGAAACCAGACAGCAGTTATAAGGGCCGAGTGGCATGAAGGGGAAGTAGTGGTTGAGAAGGCACTGAGACAAAGTTGTAATCTATCACAGATTTTATTCAATCTGTACATTGAGCATGCACTAAAGGAAACCAAAGAAAATTGGGGAATAGGAATCAGAGTTCAGAGAGAAGAAATAAAACTCTGAGGTTTGTCAATGAGATTGTAACTTTGTCAGAGGCATCAAAAACCTTGGAAGGGCAGTTGAATGAAACGGATGGCATCTTGAAACGAGGATTCAGGATAAACATCAACAAACACAAGACAAGGATAATGGGATGTTGTGGAATTAAATCAGGTGATACTATGGGAATTAGATAAGGAAACAACACTTACAGCAGTAGATAGGTATTGCTATTTGGGCAGCAAAATAAGAGATGATGCCAAAGTAGAGAGGATATAAAATTTAGACTTGCAATGGCAGGAAAAGCATTTCTGAGGAAGAGAAATTTGTTCACTTCGAATACAGACTTAAGTGTTAGCAAGTGAAACATGCATGATGAACAGTTTAGACTAGAAGAGAATAGAAGCTTTTGAAAAGTGGTGCTACAAAAGAATCCTGAATATTAGATTGGCTGATCATGTAACTAATGAGGAGGTACTGGAGGTGTTGGGCAGCGTGCTCAGCAACTGGGTGGTACAGCTGTTTCTTGGCTACAGTTTTTCAGTGGCCACTTGTGTAGGCAGACAGTTTTTCGGTTGTCATGCCCTCGTAGAATGCAGCACAGTGCTTGCAGCTTAGGTTGTAGATCACATGTTTGGTTTCACAGGTAACCCTGCCGTTGATGGTAGGTGATGTTTGTGGCCAGTCTGGAGGAGATGGTGGTGGGAGGAGACATGGGACGGGTCTTGCATCTAGGTCTACTACAGGTATGGCAAGGGGTTGGAGGCATGGGTTGTGTAGGGATGGATGAGGATATTGTGTAGGTTCGGTAGGTGGTGGAAGACCACTTGGGAGGGTTGGGAAGTGTAGTGGGTAGGACATTCCTAATTTCAGGGCACAATGAGAGGTAGTCAAAACCCTGGTAGAGAATGTGATTCAGTTGTTCCAGTCCTAGGTGGTACCGAGTCAGAAGGGGAATGATCCTTTGCGGCTGAACGGTGGGGCTTTGGGAAGTGGTGGGTGACTGTAGAGCTGAGGCATGGGAGATCTGTTTTTGTACAAGGTTGGGAGAATAATTACAATTTGTAAAGGTCTCAGTGAGACCAATGGTTTATTTCAAGAGGGGCCACTGCCCACTACAGGCGCGACAGCCATTGGTGGCTAGGCTGTATGGATTGGGTGGCAGCGGTAGAAGTGGAGATACTGTTGGTGGTTGGTAGGTTTGAAATGGATAGAGGTACTGATGTAGGAGGTGGAGGTCAACATCGAGGAAGGGCTAGGTGAAGCAAATGGGAGAGAAGCTGTTGAGGTTCTGGAGGAATGTGGATAGGGTGTCCTCACCCTCGATCCAGATCACGAAGATGTCATCAGTGAATCTGAACCAGGTGAGAAGTTTGGGAATCTGTACGGTTAGGAAGGAGTCTTCTAAATGCCCCATGATTAGGTTGTCATAGGATAGTGCCACGTGGGTGCCCATTCCTGTACCCGGATTTGTTTGTAGGTGATGCCTTCAAAGGAGAAGTAATTGGGAGTGAGGTTATAGTTGGTCATGGTGACCAGGAATGAGATTGTAGGTTTGGAATCTGTTGGGCATTGAGGAAGGTAGCGTTCAATAGCAGCAAGGCCATGGGCATTAGAGATGTTAGTGTAAAGGGAGGAGGCTTCAGTAGTGACAAGCAGGGCACAGTGTGGTAAAGGAACATAAACTGTACAGAGTTGGTGGAGGAAATGATTGGTATCTTTTATATAGGAGAGTAGGTTACAGGTAAGAGGTTGGAGTGTTGGTCTATGTCTTTCAGGAGGGGCACAGTAATTGGCCACATTGCAGTGTTCTGGGCGGTTGGGTTTATAGACTTGAGGAAGCATGTAGAAGGTAGAAGTATGGGAAGTGGTAGGGTTGAGAAGAGATGTAGACCCTAGGGAGAGGTTCTGGGACCAGCCTATGGATTTGAGGACAGACTGGAGATCCTGCTGGATTTTCAGAATGGGGTCACTATGGCAGGTTTTGTAGGCGAACAAATCTGACAACTGATGAAGTTCTTCTGCCAGGTAATCCTTGCGATTCAAACAACAGTGGTGGAGCCTTTTGTCAGCAGGTAGTATTATAATGTTGGGATCTGTTTTTAGGTGGTGGATTGTGGTTTTTTGTGTGACTGTAAGGTGAGCTTGTGTCTTGAGGGGTCTGGGGAATGATGGCGACACAAGGTTCGAGGTTAAGAAATTCTGTAAAGTTATCAGGGGGTAATTTGAGGGCAGGGGTGGAGGGGGGGGGGGGGGCACAGTTGGATGGAGAAGTGAACTGGGTCAGGCTGGGTTCCACATTGGTCTTTGGTTGAGTCTGATTGGTAGGGTTGATGGCGAAAAAGTGTTTTCACTGTAGGAACTGAGCAAAGGTTGTTAACAAGTCCAGCATGACTGAATTTGGGAGTGAGGCAAAGGTAAGGGCTTTGGAAAGAACTGATACTTCTGTGGGACTGCCCCACCCTCAAAAGCCCCCTCTCATCTAAAGAGACACAAAACACAATCATGGACCTTTCCTCCAAAAACCCTTAGCTCCACAATAGTATCACTGCTTTCCAAAGGCATTTCTTTTGCAACTCCTTGAAGGGTACATTAACAGCAGGACCAGCAGACAATCCATTTCATTACATAAACTCAGCCTTTGAATCAGTTAACTTGAGTAATTAAAGTCATTGTCACTAGAAAAAACAGTATCTACATTTACATCTACACAGATACTATGCAAGCCACTGTACTCTGCGTGGCGGAGGGTACCCTGTATCACTACTTGTCATTTCTCCTCCTGCTCCACTCAAAATAGAGTGAGGGAAAGACTGTCATATGAGCCCTAATGTCTTGTATCTTATCTTTGTGGTCCTTAAGCACAATGTATGTGGGCTGCAGTAGAATCGTTTGGCAACCAGCTTCGAATGCTGGTTCTCTGAATTTTCTCAATAGTGTTTCTCAAAAAAGAACATTGCCTTTCTTCCATGGATTCCCATTTGAGTTCCCGAAACAGCTCCGTAACACTTACATATTGTTCAAACCTACTGGTAACAAATCTAGCGTCCGCAGCTCGTGGTCGTGCGGTAGCGTTCTCGCTTCCCACGCCCGGGTTCCCAGGTTCGATTCCCAGCGGAGTCAGGGATTTTCTCTGTCTCGTGATGACTGGGTGTTGTGTGCTGTCCTTAGGTTAGTTAGGTTTAAGTAGTTCTAAGTTCTAGGGGACTGATGACCATAGATGTTAAGTCCCATAGTGCTCAGAGCCATTTGAACAAATCTAGCAGCCCACCTCTGAATTGCCTCGATGCGTTCCTTCAATCTGACCTGGGACAGATCCCAAATACTTAAACAGTACTCAAGAATAGGTTGCACCGGTGTTCTATATAAGGTCTCCTTTACAGGTGAACCATTCTTCCCTACCACACTTTTCACGTGCTCATTCCACCTCATAGTGCTTTGCAATGTTACGCCCAGATATTGTAACAATTTGACTGTCAGGCAGGGAACTAGTAATACTGTATCCAAACATTATAGGTTTGTTCTTCCTACTCATCTGCATTAACTTACATTTTTCCGCATTTAGAGCTATCTGCCATTCAACACACAAACTGGAAATTTTGTCTAAACCACCTTGTATCTTCCTACAGACACTCAACTTTAAAACCTTACCATACACCACTGCATCGTCAGCAAACAACTGCAGATTGCTGCCCACCCTGTCCACCAAATTGTTTATGTGTATAGAGGACAACAGTGGTTCTATCACACTTCCCTGGGGCGCTCCTGACAATATCCTTGCCTCTATTATTTAAAAATTCTGTGAGCCACTGACATATCTATGAACTTATTCCATATGCCCGTTCCTTTGTTAAGAGCCTGCAATTTTCACCCGGTCAATTCCTTTCCAGAAATCTAGAAATATGGAATCTACCTGTTGCCCTTCATCAGTGGTTCTTAGTATATCATGTGAGAAATGGGCAAGCTGAGTTTCACACGAGCAATGCTTTCTAAATCCATGCTGATTTGTGAACATAAGTACCTTAGTCTCAAGAAAGTTTATTATATTCGAACTGAGAATATGTTCAAGGATTCTGCAGCAGACAGAAGTTAGGGATATTGATCTGTAATTTTGTGGGTCCATTTTTTTACTTTTCATATATACTGGAGTCACCTGCACTTTTTTCCAGTCGCTTGGGACTTTGTGCTGGGCAAGAGATTAACGATAAGTGCAAACTAGGTAAGGGGCCAGTGCTGTAGAGTAATCTTTGTACAATCAAACTGGGATTCCATTTGGACCTGATGATTTATTTGTTTTCAAATGTTTCAGTTGTTTCTCAACAACAGGTACGTCTATTTGTGTGTCATCCATATGGGAGTCTGTCTTGTGGTCAAATGACAGTATGGAGAAAATTGTTAAAAGTGCACTGTAAGCTAATTCCTTGACACTGCCTAGTATAAATGCGAAACTAAATTATGTTAAAAGTTTCCTTTTTCCACATTTTCATCTTTTCCTCTTGTGTTTGTTCTAGCTGTAGCTGCTCAAGTATTTCCACATACAGAATGCGTGTGTGTGACAAAACAAGATTGAGGCACTCTGTTGAAGCAGCTGCTTCAACAAACAAACGTACCAGAGAAACTCAAGTAAGAGCACAAAATATTTTTCTTTGTTTGTTGGAAAAAGTAACACTCTTTTTTGTTGGATGTGACACAGAAAGGATGAGGTGTTCAGTCATAAAGGTCTTTGACCAAATACTCAGTGAGATAAGAATTTAAGAATTCAATGGATAATATAGTTAACTTCAAACACAAATTGAAATCATATCCTCTTGACAACGCTGCTACTCAGTAGAAGAATTTCTGAATGTGTTGTAATACAATAATACCCTTGTGTGTGTGTGTGTGTGTGTGTGTGTGTGTGTGTGTGTTTTATTTTTTTCAAGAGAAGGTTAGAGAGACACTGAACATAGTTTAGTGTAAATCACTGTATGTATGTTAAAAAAGAGAAAAACTTAAGATATCATGTAAATGGTCAGTATGTTGCCTTGTTTTCTGCTAAGAGGGTGTACTGTGATCATAAAACTGACTTGTTCCATATCATAGTGAGAGGCTAATATCATGATCCATGGAACATGCGTCTAACTAACCAGGATAGTGCCGCGAGATGTAGCAAGAACAAACGCAGTAAAAAATGCATGCTGTCCTCCTTGGTCCAGAATCCAGGGAGACTTTTCTTCTCAGTCCTGTAGTAAACTTATCCTCTCTGTTTTATCAGATCAGAACCTCTTTGTACAACGTTTATGCCAGTCCCCAATCGTCCTTTTTTTCCCATCATTTCCTTGTTCACAGGCCTTTAATATTCTGGGTGGAAGTTTTTTTTCCTTCCTCAGCCTATGGCTAATTTTTAGTGGACACAAACAGCATTTTTGGTACTCTGCAGTCATTGGTCTTCTGTTTAAGTATGTTCATATACAGTGCACCTAGTTTCGTTACCCAATTCATCATTAAATCTTCAACCATTTCTTTATGTGTATTGTTTTGCCATTGAGCTTTCAGAGTTCTGTTAGGGTCCTTGTGTTATTATTCTTATGGGACGTGTGGCCGAAGGAAGTAAGTTTAACTGCCTTGGAGTAGTGTGATCAAAATAACTTTTCACTTTTGATGTTCAGATGGGTGGAAGAGGGCTAACAACATTGCTCCAGTATTACCAGTGATGAGACTCCACCAACAGTCAGGTAGGTGTAGTTAACTTTGTTGCTGCCGCATCAGTCAACAGTAGCATGTGCTATAAAGCATCAGTAGCTTCTGTGACTTCTGGTCAGCACGTGTTGACAACACTGCTCCAGTCCATTGGATCCTTGCCAAACTGTCAAAAGTTGCAAATTATCTTAATAACACTGTAATGTATGTTTCCCACAGCGTTATGCACCTCATTGTTTTTCCTGACCTACATTTTTCTTTCTTTTTTTTTCAGTTGTTTGTTTGAGCTTCTCAAGTTCTCTCTTTGCATCTTTTACATTAAGATGTTTGTTTCTGATGCTTTCAAAACCTCCAGTCATTGTCAGCCACTCTTTTTAGGTATTTGAAGGACTGGCTCACTGATTATCATCCTACACCAGTTTCATTTTCATCAATGAATCCTTAATATTGCTGTATATTTTGTATAGTTATGTTAATTTTTTCTCTCTAATCAAGACTTGGAGTCCAGTTTAATCAGCTTGTTCATGGAGTTCATCAGTCTGATCATTCAGGTACATAAACCGAAGATCACAAGCTTATATATGAACACTAGCCTAGGCAATCTGTATCGAGTCTGATTTTGGTTCAACAAGGGTCAAATCCCCATCAGTCATCCAGATTTAGGCTTCCCATGTTTCTGTAAATCACTCAGTGCAGTTATGATGTATTTTGAAAGTGTTCTCTTGTCATTGACAGGACATTAACCCTAATTTTCCTTCTTTGTTAGTGTGGCTCCTTGAAAACTGTTTCCACTTTTCACTCCTCTATATTTGTGAACTATTCTTTATTCTCTGATGGTCTTTGGTAAGGCCCTTTTCGAGATGCTCTAATGTCAAAGAATTATGTGATTTTATGTAAAAAAATTTATATTTAGTTATTCATTCATTTATTCATCCATCTATCCCCCCCCCCATGAACCATGGACCTTGCCGTTGGTGTGGAGGCTTGCGTGCCTCAGCGATACAGATAGCTGTACCGTAGGTACAACCACAACGGAGGGGTATCTGTTGAGAGGCCAGACAAACGTGTGGTTCCTGAAGAGGGGCAGCAGCCTTTTCAGTAGTTGCAGGGGCAACAGTCTGGATGATTGACTGATCTGGCCTTGTAACAATAACCAAAACGGCCTTGCTGTGCTGGTACTGCGAACGGCTGAAAGCAAGGGGAAACTACGGCCGTAATTTTTCCCGAGGGCATGCAGCTTTTACTGTATGATTAAATGATGATGGCGTCCTCTTGGGTAAAATATTCCGGAGGTAAAATAGTCCCCCATTCGGATCTCCGGGCGGGGACTACTCAAGAGGATGTCATTATCAGGAGAAAGAAAACTGGCGTTCTACGGATCGGAGCGTGGAATGTCAGATCCCTTAATCGGGCAGGTAGGTTAGAAAATTTAAAAAGGGAAATGGATAGGTTAAAGTTAGATATAGTGGGAATTAGTGAAGTTCGGTGGCAGGAGGAACAAGACTTCTGGTCAGGTGACTACAGGGTTATAAACACAAAGTCAAATAGGGGTAATGCAGGAGTAGGTTTAATAATGAATAGGAAAATAGGAATGCGGGTAAGCTACTACAAACAGCATAGTGAACGCATTATTGTGGCCAAGATAGACACGAAGCCCATGCCTACTACAGTAGTACAAGTTTATATGCTAACTAGCTCTGCAGATGACGAAGAAATTGAAGAAATGTATGATGAAATAAAAGAATTTATTCAGATACTGAAGGGAGACGAAAATTTAATAGTCATGGGTGACTGGAATTCGAGTGTAGGAAAAGGGAGAGAAGGATACGTAGTAGGTGAATATGGATTGGGGCTAAGAAATGAAAGAGGAAGCCACCTGGTAGAATTTTGCACAGAGCTCAACTTAATCATAGCTAACACTTGGTTTAAGAATCATGACAGAAGGTTGTATACATGGAAGAACCCTGGAGATACTAAAAGGTATCAGATAGATTATATAATGGTAAGACAGAGATTTAGGAACCAGGTTTTAAATTGTAAGACATTTCCAGGGGCAGATGTGGACTCTGACCACAATCTATTGGTTATGACCTGTAGATTAAAACTGAAGAAACTGCAAAAAGATGGGAATTTAAGGAGATGGGACCTGGATAAACTGAAAGAACCAGAGGTTGTACAGAGTTTCAGGGAGAGCATAAGGGAACAATTGACAGGAATGAGGGAAAGAAATACAGTAGAAGAAGAATGGGTAGCTTTGAGGGATGAAGTAGCGAAGGCAGCAGAGGATCAAGTAGGTAAAAAGACGAGGGCTAGTAGAAATCCTTGGGTAACAGAAGAAATATTGAATTTAATTGATGAAAGGAGAAAATATAAAAATGCAGTAAATGAAGCAGGCAAAAAGGAGTACAAACGTCTCAAAAATGAGATCAACAGGAAGTGCAAAATGGCTAAGCAGCGATGGCTAGAGGACAAATGTAAGGATGTAGAGGCTTATCTCACTAGGGGTAAGATAGATACTGCCTACAGGAAAATTAAAGAGATCTTTGGAGATAAGAGAACCACTTGTATGAACATCAAGAGCTCAGATGGAAACCCAGTTCTAAGCAAAGAAGGGAAAGCAGAAAGGTGGAAGGAGTATATAGAGGGTCTATACAAGGGCGATGCACTTGAGGACAATATTATGGAAATGGAAGAGGATGTAGATGAAGATGAAATGGGAGATACGATACTGCGTGAAGAGTTTGACAGAGCACTGAAAGACCTGAGTCGAAACAAGGCCCCCGGAGTAGACAACATTCCATTGGAACTACTGACGGCCTTGGGAGAGCCAGTCCTGACAAAACTCTACCATCTGGTGAGCAAGATGTATGAAACAGGCGAAATACCTTCAGACTTCAAGAAGAATATAATAATTCCAATCCCAAATAAAGCAGGTGTTGACAGATGTGAAAATTACCGAACTATCAGTTTAATAAGTCACAGCTGCAAAATACTAACACGAATTCTTTACAGACGAATGGAAAAACTAGTAGAAGCCGACCTTGGGGAAGATCAGTTTGGATTCCGTAGAAATACAGGAACACGTGAGGCAATACTGACCTTACGACTTATCTTAGAAGAAAGATTAAGGAAAGGCAAACCTACGTTTCTAGCATTTGTAGACTTAGAGGAAGCTTTTGACAATGTTGACTGGAATACTCTCTTTCAAATTCTAAAGGTGGCAGGGGTAAAATACAGGGAGCGAAAGGCTATTTACAATTTGTACAGAAACCAGATGGCAGTTATAAGAGTCGAGGGACAAGAAAGGGAAGCAGTGGTTGGGAAGGGAGTACGACAGGGTTGTAGCCTCTCCCCCATGTTATTCAATCTGTATATTGAGCAAGCAGTAAAGGAAACAAAAGAAAAATTCGGAGTAGGTATTAAAATCCATGGAGAAGAAATAAAAATGTTGAGGTTCGCCGATGACATTGTAATTCTGTCAGAGACAGCAAAGGACTTGGAAGAGCAGTTGAACGGAATGGACAGTGTCTTGAAAGGAGGATATAAGATGAACATCAACAAAAGCTAAATGAGGATAATGGAATGTAGTCTAATTAAGTCGGGTGATGCTGAGGGAATTAGACTAGGAAATGAGACACTTCAAATAGTAAAGGAGTTTTGCTATTTAGGGAGTAAAATAACTGATGATGGTCGAAGTAGAGAGGATATAAAATGTAGACTGGCAATGGCAAGGAAAGCGTTTCTGAAGAAGAGAAATTTGTTAACATCGAGTATAGATTTAAGTGTCAGGAAGTCGTTTCTGAAAGTATTTGTATGGAGTGTAGCCATGCATGGAAGTAAAACATGGACGAAAATAGTTTGGACATGAAGAGAGTAGAAGCCTTCGAAATGTGGTGCTACAGAAGAATGCTGAAGATAAGGTGGGTAGATCACATAACTAATGAGGTATTGAATAGGATTGGGGAGAAGAGAAGTTTGTGGCACAACTTGACCAGAAGAAGGGATCGGTTGGTAGGACATGTTCTGAGACATCAAGGGATCACCAATTTAGTATTGGAGGGCAGCGTGGAGGGTAAAAATCGTAGGGGGAGACCAAGAGATGAATACACTAAGCAGATTCAGAAGGATGTAGGTTGCAGTAGGTACTGGGAGATGAAGAAGCTTGCACAGGATAGAGTAGCATGGAGAGCTGCATCAAACCAGTCTCAGGACTGAAGACCACAACAACAACAGCAACTATCCATCCATGCAGCCAGCCAAGGACTATATTATGATGGTATTGGATTTGTCAACATAGTATAGTTATAATACACACATCAAAAAAAGTTTTGCATCACCCCATTACCAGAACTCCTGAAGATAGACATTGACTGTGGATACTGTATCACAGACACAGTCCCTTCGGCTGTTCAGAAATGTCACTAAACCCACCCAAAGATGTAAACAAGCATGCATGTGCAGCACCTATTAGATGGAGGGGGTCCAACAGCCAATCAGTTCCAGTCATTTCACCAGGGAGTTACACGGCTTGTGTTGTCTGTAGTTCAACCATGCCTAGACGGTCAATACCGTGGTTCAATCATGTCCACATTGTTACTTTGTGCCAGGAAGTGCTCTCGGGAAGGGAAGTGTCCAGGTGCCTTGGAGTGAACCAAAGCGATGTTGTTCAGTCATGGAGGAGATACAGAGAGACAGGAACTGTCGATGACATACTTCGCTCAGGCTGCCCAAGGGCTGCTACTGCAGTGGATGACCCCTACCTATGGCTTATGGCTCGGAGGAACCCTGACAGTAACGCCACCATGTTGAATAATGCTTTTTGTGCAGCCGCAGGTCGTGTTATGACTCAAACTGTTCACAATAGGCTGTATGATGTGCAACTTCACTCCCAACGTCCATGGCAAGGTCCGTCTGTGCAACCACAATACCATGCAGTGCAATACAGATGGGCCCAACAACATGCTGAGTGGACCGCTCAGGATTGGCATCACATTCTCTTCACCAATGAGTGTCGCATATGCCTTCAACCAGACAATCTTTGGAGACATGTTTGGAGGCAACCTAGTCGGGCTGAACGCCTTAGACACACTGTCCAGTGAGTGCAGCAAGGTGGAGGTCCCCCGCTATTTTGGGGTGGCATTATGTAGGGCCGACGTATGCCGCTGGTGGTCATGGAAGGGGTCATAACGGCTGTGTGACATGCGAATGCCATCCTCTGACCAATAGTGCAACCATACCGGCAGCATATTGGCAAGGCATTTGTCTTCGTGGATGACAATTCTTGCACCTATCATGCACATCTTGTGAATGGAGAATATGCTGGCCAGCCTAGTCGAGCAGTGTTGCTATCTTGAAGGAAGTCAGATATTAACCCTATCGAACATGCCTGGGATAGATTGAAAAGGGCTGTGTATGGACAACAGGATCCACCAACCACTCTGAGGTATCTATGCCGAATCGCCGTTGAGGAGTGGGATAGTCTTTATCAACAGTGCCTTGACGAACTTGTGGATAGTATGCCACGATGAATACAGAGACATATCAGTGCAAGAGGATGTGCTACTGGTTATTAGAGGTACCGGTGTGTACAGCAATCTGGACTACCACCTCTGAAGGTATCGCTGTATGGTGGTACAAAATGCAATTTGTGGTTTTCATGAGCAATAAAAAGGGCGGAAATGATGTTTATGTTGATCTTTATTCCAATTTTCTGTACAGGTTCCGGAACTCTCGATACCGAGGTGATGCAAAATGTTTTTTGATGTGTGTAAATGTTAGCACACTGGACTCGCATTCGGGAGGACGACGGTTCAATCCCGTCTCCAGCCATCCTGATTTAGGTTTTCCGTGATTTCCCGAAATTGTTTCAGTTAAATGCCGGGATGGTTCCTTTGAAAGGGCACGGCCAATTTCGTTCCCCATCCTTCCCTAACCCGAGCTTGCGCTCCGTCTCTAATGACCTCAATGTCGATGGGACGTTAAACAACACTAACCTAACCTAACCTGTGTGTAAATAGCTCAAATATACATACACATAGAATATATAAGGATATTTGTACGAAGATAGGGCAGGTAGTTGGACATAGTCTTGCTGAAGGGACTATGCCAGCATTTGCCTGAAATGATATAGGAGAACCACGGAAAATGTAAAACAGAATGGGCAGTTTGATCTTTCCATGAATTCTTGGCAGACTTGTATGTGCAGTCACAACTGGTATGAGTTCGGTATCACAAATATGATTTTACTCAAGAAAATTCTGGGATACAAATTCTTAAGTGTGATGGCCATGAAGTCTGAAATGCATTCTTTATTCCTCCAGTTTCAGAACACCACCTTTGCTGAATCTTTGCATAATGAATTTTTCGGAAGAAGTGAAATAACTCTGAAAATTGCCATGAGTTTCAAGGGAAAAATATCTTTTGCTTTTGCTATATCTGATTTTCAATTTTTGTTTTGTACCTTATTGGTACACTTCTTCCTGGTGTATGTTTACATTTTCAGCTATTTTGGATATTTAATTTATTGTTGACAGTAGAAAATGTTATACGCATTTTCAAGTGCTTGGAGAATTTTTACTTTTGAAAAAGATGGATCAAAGAGTTTTCATTAAATTTTGTGAGAGAAAGGGAATAGAGTATAGCACTGCATTCAATATGTTGCCAAATCTACTATGGGTAAGACAAGAGTTCATGGGCAGTGTAAAAATTTCAAAGTGGGTCAAGCACATGTTGAAGATGAACGCCCTGGACGCCCGAGCACATCTGTTATTGATGACAATGTGGAAGAAGTAAAGAAAATGGTTCTGGAAAATGGCTGACTCACCATCAGAGAGGTTGTTGTTGATGTCAACATACCCTTTGTCTCATGCCAGGCAGTTTTTGAGATGTTTTGGCATGAAACCTGTAGCAGCAATGTTTGTTATGAAATTGTTGAATTTTGACTGAAAACAACATTGCTTGGAGATCGCTCAGGAATTGCTGGATGTAGCTGACAATGCTCCAGAACTGACGAAACATGGATATACGGGTATGATGTCGAAACCAAGACCCAATCGTCCCTATGGAAACTGCCTGAAGATTCAAGATTTTGACAAGTTCTATCACATGTGAAGTTTCTTTTCACTATTTTCTTCGATTACAAAGGGATAGTGCATTATGAGTTTTTGCCGTATGGTCATATGGTCAATAAGGAATAATACCTGAGAGCTATGGAGCGCTTTCATGAAGCAGTCGAAAGAAATTGGCCAGAATTGTGACAAACCACTTGTGGAAATTGCATCATGGTAAAGCTCCCGCTCACATTTCAATGTTTGTTCATTATTTTTTGGCAAAAGATAAAACCATTATGTTGCCTCCACCACCTACATCTACATGGATACTCTGCAAATCACACTGAAGTGCCTGGCAGAGGTTTCATCGAACCATCTTCACAATAATTCTCCATTATTCCAATTTTGAACAGTGTGTGGAAAAAATGAACTCCTATATCTTTCCATGCAAGTTCTGATTTCCCTTAATTTATTATGATGATTGTTTCTCCCTATGTAGGACAATGTCACAAAATAGTTTTTCATTCCGAGGAGAAAGTTGATGATTGAAATTTCATGAGAAGATTCTGCTGCAACAAAAAACGCCTTTATTTTAATGATGTCCACCCGAAATCCTTTATCACGTCCGTGACCCTCTCTCCCCTATTTCTTCATTGAACTTTCTTGATGTACTCCATTAATGCTAACTGATAAGGAACCCAGACCATGTAGCAGTACTCCAAAAGAGGACTGACATACATAGTGCTGGTAGTCTTTAGTAGACTTGTTACATTTTCTAAGTGCTCTGCCAATAAAACACAGTCTTTGGTTTGCCTTTCCCACAGCATTTTCTGTGTGTTCTTTCCAATTTAAGTTGTTTGTAATTGTAATTCCTGGATATATAGTTGAACTTATGGCCTTTAGATTTGACTGATTTATCGTGTAGCCGAAGTTTACCGGATTCCTTTTAGCACTCATGTGGATGACCTCACTCTTTTCATTATTTAGGTTTAATTGCCAGTTTTTGAACTGTAAAGATATCTTTTCTAAATCGTTTTGCAATTTGTTTTCATCTTCTGATGACTTTTACTAAACAAGAAATGGCAGCATCATATGCAAACAACCTATGACAGCTGCTCAGATTGTCTCCTAAATCATTTATATAGATAAGGAACAGCAGAGGGCCTATAACGCAACATTGTGGAACACCAGAAATTGCTTGTGATTTACTCAATGACTTTCCAACAGTCACTGCGAACTATGACCTCTCTGGCAAGAAATCACAAATCCAGTCACATAACAGAGACGATATTCCATAAGCATGCAGTTTCACTACAAGCCACTTGTGTGGGAGAGTGTCAAAAGCATTCTGGAAATCTAGAAATATGGAACCAATTTGAAATCCCTTTTCAGTAGCGCTTAGCACTTTGTATGAGTAACGAGCCAGTTGTGTTTCACTAGAATTATGTTTTCTAAATCTGTGTTGACTGTATGTCAGTAGACCATTCTCCTCGAGGTAGTTCATAATGTTCGAACACAACATATGTTCCAAAATCCTGCTGCATATTGTTGTTAATGATATGGGCCTTTAATTTAGTGCATTATGCCTGCTACCTTTTTTGAATATTGGTGCGACTTGTGCTACTTTCCAGTCTTTGGGCACAGATCCTTCGTCTAGTGAGCGGTCGTGTAGGATTGTTAAGTATGGATCTATTGTAACAGCATACTCTGAAAGGAACCTAATTGGTGTACAGTCTGGACTGGAAGAATTGCTTTTATTGAGTGATGTAAGTTGCTTCACTACTCTGAGGATATCTACTTCTGAGTTACTCATGATGGCAACTGTTCTTGATTTGAAGTCTGGAATATTTACTTTGTCTTCTTTGGTAAAGGAATTTCAGGAGGCTATGTTTAATAACTCTGCTTTAGCGACACTGTCGTCAATAGTATTTCCATTGTGATCACGCAGAGAAGGCATTGATTGTGTCTTGCCACTAGCATACATTACATACGACCAGAATCTCTTTAGATTTTCTGCCAGCTTTCAAGACAAAGTTTCATTGTGAAAAGTATTGTGAACATCTCGCATTGAAGTCCGTGCTAAATTTTGAGACGGACATGGGACCCTGCTACTTCTTTCTATTCCCAAGGCTGAAGAGAACCATGAAAGGGCATCATTTTGTCACCATTGATGAGATAAAAACAGAATCACTGGAGGAGCTGTTCATCATAACGGAAAGTGAGTTCCAGAAGTGCTTCCAAGATTGGAAAGAGTGCTGGCACAAGTGCCTTATATCTGGGGTTGGGGGGGATTACTTTGAAGGGGACAATTTTACTTTGATCAACAAATGCAGATTTTTGGAGAAAAACAGAAGCTCCTGTTACCTTTTGGTCACACCTTGAATTTCTGATGTTTTGCTCCACTTGCACATTTTATACATAATTGCTCAAGTGTTGATGATAATGCTACACACCAGGCTAACATGAGGAGAGAGAATGATTTAGGTTTTTTCCAATACTCCACCTAACATACAAATCCCCCCACAACTCTGGACACCTAACATGTTGCACTTTAGTCAATATACTTTTCATATGTGGATTTACTTAGTAACATAATTGATAGTCCTAAAAATGTAAACAAAATTACAGAATAAATTTTGTACTTTAATATCATTTTCACTATTTCTTTACAATGTCCACATTCTAGATAACCTGTCTAGATAGCCAAGAGCGCTAACCAGCCCTGGATTGTAGGCAAATTAATGGTGAGTGCTGGAGAGCTGGCCAGTCTGGATGTGGTTTTTGGGCAGTTTCACAAATCTGGCTATGCAAATATTAGCCTGGTACCCATGTCCAACATCAGATACATGCTATGCAAATACGGGGTGTCTGGATAAGCAGAAGGGATACATGTTCAGTAAACTAGGTAAAAAATTTGAAGTGAGGAACTTAAAACTTTCAGCACAGGGCAGGAGCTTGTTGATGAACTGTGGCTCAAGTTTAAAAGAATGGTTGACCATGCACTGTGTGGATGTGTACTCAGCAGAGCAGTTCATAATGGGAGGAACCTTCCATGATACAGTCACTGCAAAGAAACAGAGATTTCTGCAAAATAGGTGTAAAAAAAATGTGTACTACTGATGTAGATAAAGAGATGTTGAATGAAATGTGCTTGGCTGTCAAGAGAGCAACACATGAAACTGTCAGTGACTGTCATAGCAGAATATTGTCATATAATCTTTCACAAAACCCAAAAAAATTCTGGTCATATATAAAGACACCATAGTTAGTGTCCATCCATAGCGAATGAGACAGGAATTAAAATTGAGGGAAGCAGAACAAAAGCTGAAATGCTTGTCTTTCATTTAAAATGTTTCTTTAGAAAGGAAAACCTGGGAGAATTGCCCCAGTTTAATCCTCGTACCACTGAAAAGATGAGGCAAATAAGTATTAGTGTCAGTGGTGTTAGGTCAGCTGAAATCTTTAAAATTGAACAAAGCTTCAATGGAATCCCTATCACATTCTGTACTGATATAGGCTCAGTTGTGGGTAAAGCAGGCGGTAGACTTCGGATTAATGGTAGAATACTGGGGAAGTGCAATCAGCATATAAGGGATATTGCTTACAAATCACTCATGCACCCATTTTAGAATACTGCTCAAAGGTGTGGGACCTGTACTAAATACGATTATCAGGGGATACTGACTGTATGTAGCAGTACAAATGGTCACAGGTTTGTTTGACCCGTGGAAGAGCATTGTAGAGATGAAGAAACTGAACTGGCAGACTTTTGAAGATAGATGTAAACTATTCCGAGAAAGTCTGCTAATGAAGTTTCAAGAACTGGCTCTAAATGATGACTCTAGGACTACATTACAAGCTCTTAAGTATTGCCCACACAGGGATTGTGAGGACAAGAGGAGAATAATTACAGCACACACACACAGGCATTCAATCAATCATTCTTCCTACTCTCCATACATGGCTGGAACAAGAAGAAACCTTAATAACTGGTGCAATGAAATTTACCCTCTGCCATGAACTTCACAATGGTTTGCAGAGTGTAGATGTAGATAATGATATATGTAATAACTTTACTTTATGTAATAACTTTACTTGTAAGTGAGATATTTATTGAAACTATACATAATACACCTTGATATGTGCACCATTAGTGGCACAACAGACATCGTGTCTGTATTTAACTTCTCTCCAAGTGTTTCACAGCAATGCAGGCACAACATTTGTGATAGTTGCACGAATCTGATGGTGTGTATCTGATAGATCACGAACTGGAGTCCAACATTGAAAGCAAATTCCCAGTCTTCTAAAGCTGCTTCTCCTATTTCTTGATTGTTATGTAAGTGGGAACATTGTCAATTGCAAAAAGTCCATACTGATGACGATAATGATGTTGTACCATTGTAACAGTCTTTAGCCCCACAAGAGAAACCACAGTGAGAACCTACTGCTATGGAGTCCGCATGGCTACTGATGCACATTTATTTACACAAAATGTGCATGCACACGCCATACCAACTGCTGCAAATCAGCACAGGAAACATTTTGAGTTACCAGGCTTGTAGAAGCAAATTGCCAATAAATATCTCAATTACATCTCAAGTCATTACATTTTATATTATTATGTGTTTAATCCAGACACCCTGTGCTTAGGAAATGTAATCAGACTTGATCTTGAGATGGGATACACAGATTCCTTTCAGGGCGGTGGTGGCGTGAGGAAGGGCGTCTGGTCACCAAATGTCACTAATGCGTCAAAAACTGACGTATAACAATGGCAAACCCATAGAGAAACTGCAGTAGGTAACAGGAAAGGGAGACCACATTGTATCTAAATGTAATTTAGCTTTGCTTTTTTCAATAGTGAATGCAATGTGGTTAAATAGTTTGTTACTGGAATTTTTTAAGGTAGTATTAATATTTAATGTTATTTTTGGCTTCTGAACATGACCTTTTAAGTTTTATGTATTGTTTCGGTATTAGAAAAAAATAGAAATGAACTCTATACAACTATTTGTGGGAAGTGAGTGTGTTGCTCAAATTCAAAGAAAGAGGTAATTTCAAAACTGAAGTGTTTGGTTTTGTCCAAGCCTAACAGTTTTAACACAAACTATAATCCATTATGCATCCTCTGTGTTCCAAGCTTTTCGGTGATACACAAATTATTGAAAAGTAACAAATTTGCCACAGGAGTGTGTGATTGGGTGTCTGCTTGGATGTTTGTGTGAACATGCATACTACTGCTAGAAACAGAGCTAATGTGAATTCTGAGTGATTGCCATTCCCTTGTGCTATTTTTTATAAACATGAAAAATTCAAAACTGTGTGTTTCACAAAATGTTGCAACTTTTTGTTTTTCCTGTGAATCTGATTGACTTTTAACAATGTAATGTGATTGGATAGAAAAAATCTACTCACCAAGCAGAGGCAGAACATGCGCATAAAAGAAGGTTATACTCATGCAAGCTTTTGGTGCCAGTGGCTCCTTTCAGCAGATGAGTTGAAGGGGAAGGAAAACGGGTGAAGGAGAAGGATTGGCATGGTTTAGGAAAAATGGTAGATTTTGGAAAAGTCACCCAGAACCACGGGTCAGGGGAGACTTACAGGACAGTATGAGAAGGAAAAACTTATAAGTTTCTTATGCTATATGGTGTCACTATTGAAATATACCAAGTCCTGACCACAAATAAATAGCTTTTAGAGATGTGGTATTCAAATATATAGGTTGTTGCAAACATGATTGTAATGCTACTGTGCATAAGGAAACTTACTTTCTTTGACAAATTTGCAAAAATATAAAACGAGAATTATGTGATTCTGTGAGCATTGTGGGCATAAATTTCAAGAATGATGTTTTGATATGTACCTACTCATATACGGATTTTGTCTGCCGATACACGAGCATAGAGAACTGTCCTTATGTTTCTGATACACAGCCTATTTCAGCACACAGGACATAGCAAACTCCATCCTCCCAAATAGATGATCAGTGTCTTAACAACTGCACTGCCTCATTTGGATGATCTCTGTTATCGCTCAGTATTTTTTTGATTATATAAAATTTGCACAAATAACTTACAACTGAAGAAAAATAGTTTTGCACTGTTTCTTGGCATATCTTTACATTATCACTGCACACACTGTGGACATCTACAGATACCTACAGGCCCACAAAAATACTGGTGTGCCCCTTGACTCCCTTCAGTCTGTTCAGAAAACTGGCTCCAGGCCCATAAATGTGCTACTATGCCCCTTGCTTTTGTCTATGTCCTCCCTTCGAACTACGTGGAAAACTGACTTAGCATTCCCACATGATGATTCAGATGATGTCCTCAGGAGAATGATAAGGCATTTGTGTCGTGCACTGTAGATCTTGTCATATGATCTGCTTGTAAAAGCCTTACATTGTGATTACTTTTTGTAATGTGACAAGTTGTTGTAGTTGTACACTTTCATTATTAACCCCTACTCTGAGTTTGCTTTGTAATATTTAATTGTGAAGTATGCATTATGTCCAGAGTGTGTTTTAGCTGCCTTCATAAATAGATGTATTTTAGTATTTTTTCCAATTCTTTTGGCAGTTTATTATACAAATTTATTCCTTGATAGAAAATGCAATTTTGAGTTAATTGTTTGTTTTTCCTTGGTGAATAAATCCAAAATGGCTCTTCTTCCACAGTTATATAGAACAATTGGTGAAATACTTCCTAATGTTTTCTCTGATACCCACTTCAGATTAGTAGATCTTGTGCTATTCTTTGTTTATATTTATTGCAGTTACACCGATTGCAGTTTCTATTTGAAAAATATTTTTATGATTCAACTGTGTGATCTAAATGATGTGCAACTACAAAAACATGCCACAATTACCAAAAAAGACATTGTGAAATTGTACCACAGCTGATAATGTCGTGAGAGGTAGTAGATCTTGTGTATCACATCCACAACAGTTTCATTAAGAGATGTGAAAGGCAAGGGACACAAATACTGAAAAATCTGTAGGATAGATTACAGTAAGTGAGTAAGACCATGTGCCACATGCAGCAGGATAGGTTATGTGTAGTAAAACGTACAAATTTGAACTATCAATTGGAAATCTGTGGTGTGTGCGTCTAGTGCCTGTAGAAGAACCCATGGCTACATGAAAAGGATAGAAAAATTAAAACCACTGATGATACAATACATGACCAGGTGAAATGTATTTTGTTGGGAACCAAATAAAGTCAGTTGCAGAAGATGGAATTTTTCTTATATACTTGGTGAATGTAATAGTCTTTGTATAGTTATCGTGTTTCTAGTATTTGGGTTGGAGATGAAATGTATTTGAGATGCAATTGTAGTTCTATTTTTTCAGATTCTTAGCAGCAATTATTGGCCAGTACCACATGCCTTGTGGACTGCCCTGACCCAATCCTTCTGTACGGCAAAGCTATGGTTCAGAATTGTTGTCACTGTGTACTGGCAGCAGAAAGATAGGCATTTGAGCATTTGGCCACATTTATTCGAGTTCGAATGTACTTTCCATCTGTTGAAGTTTCCTCATCATATTTTATCCTGTAAATGATTCCCAACATCAGTGCACCGTATTGACTATCCCAAATGTCTTCCCTCACTCTCAGAGCACCAGTTGATACCCTACTCTGAAATGTGCATCTGCCTGCCATATATGGATGGTGAAAGCAGATTATAGTCTGCTGGTTTCTGTATGGTAGTTTGACTTTTATATCAGTGCTTTTTATTTAAATAGTCAGCTTTGTTTTTATGATTTTCCTTATTTAAATAACTGGCTTGTTTGATGCCTGTTGGAAGTGACCATGTAAACAAAATTTGATTAACATCCTTGGACCTTTAAAGAAGAGGCCTTTTGACAAAGGGACCTTGTCTGATTTATGCACTTATGATAATGACGATTGAGTTTAGTGTTTTCCTGAGAATTTCCATTCATAACAGCATTATTAACAGTGGACCTAGGCACCTGTTGTCATCATCATTATACTGCACCAGACTTCTCCACACATTATAACCAAATTTTTACTGGTGTAAGCACAAATAATAGTAAGTAGTACAGTGATATGAAACTTCCTGGCAGATTAAAACTGTGTGCCGGATTGAAACTCGAACTCGGGACCTTTGCCTTTCGCAGGCAAGTGCTCTACCAACTGAGCTACCCATGCACGACTCACACCCCGTCCTCACAGCTTTACTTCTGCCAGTACCTCGTCTCCTACCTTCCAAACTTTACAGAAGCTCTTCTGTACTGTGATAGTTTACTAATATAACAGTGAACATAATCAATTTTTGGCAATATAATGTAACTGGATAGATGAAAAATCTACTTACCAAGTTGTGGCAGAACACACATTTAAAAGGAGGTCATACTTATGCAAGCTTTTGAAGCCAGTGTAGCCTGTTTTGTTTTGCACAACGTAGCAAAACATGTAGGGGATGAGGATTTTGAGGCACCTAGTGATGACGACAACAATCTTCCAGTACTGGGAGAAGAGGAAGCAGCAAATGTACATGTATGTGGAGCAAATAGAAGATGGGAAATTGTAAATGCTGTTTAGTGTTGTTTTTTTCATTCTCTATCATCGATTTTACTTTCAACAAAAATTGTTTAACATGTAACTATTCAAACTGGAACAGAGATACTACTGTAAATAGCTTTGGACACAACAGGTTAACATGAACTGCTGGAACCTTAATGTAATTTCTGTACTGTAACTTCAGCAGATTGATGGAACAAGTTTTTATTTTACTTTACCAAAATTGTTCCAAGGATGTGGTGAAGGTATTTGCCACATGCTACAGAGAATAAGTGCACAACTGTCTAACCTGCAGCATTCAAAATAGAAACAAGTTACTGTTTTTGCTTTACTGTACCAAAAATTAGTGGTGAAGGTATTTGCCAGATGCTATAGTAAATAAGTGCACAACTGTCTAACCTGCAGCATTTAAAATACAAACAAGTTACTCTTTTTGCTTTACTTTACCAGAAATTGTTTCAATGATGTGGTGGAGATACTGGCCAGACACAACAATATAAGTGCATACACTTTTTTAACATTTCAAATTGGATTTCATTACTCTTATTGTTTCATTGAAAAGAAATTTGTACTGAATAATTTTTGTAAGAGGATATGGAATTTGGTGAATGAGGAATGTAAATGAACATTCACTTATAAAAGGTGTTTTTATTAATAAAACTCGGTATGTAAATAAGACACTACACAATTTGTTTTATTGTTCACCGTCATCACGCATCAATTTCTGCTGCTTTCGTTTCAATATGTCCAATTGATACAATAGCACCAGCCTTTGCAGCTCTGGAGTAGACAAATTACGTGTCTCATCTGTTTCCATGCTTAATCTCCGACGTTTAGGCACTCTCTCATGCCCCAAAGCAGGCGATTGAGCAGGTATGACGATTTCGGGGCCAACGAGATCCATATGGTCGGCTGGAACGATTAGTGGTAGCTGCAAAATTGACTATTGTTCATACAATGTGCAGTCTGTATCAGCTACCTCCGAATTCGTTGGTGAAGTGTGGTGAAGTGATGACAGAGGTGGAACCACCACCTACTGCACAAGCTCCTAATGAAAATAAAAAAAAAGTAATAGTAGTGTGTCAGGATTCAGTTTCTAGTTAGTAAATATAACAAACAGGTTTATGCAGAAATGTGGGAGGGGTTCGTCCAATTTCATGCATAGTACACTGTGATACTTTTACAGAAAAGTGGTGATATAGTAGACGAAATTTACCAAACATTGTTTCATTTTCACATGTTAAAAATACGTATTTTTCTGAATCACAATTTAAAAGCATTAAGCGCGTAATAAAAATAGTGGGAAGTATGGGACTTACCACAAACTCTGTGGATAGTTGGGTTGCAGTCATCTCCGTCCAAAAACTTTAAAAATATCTGCTCCCAATTGTTCAGGGAAATCTTAATGTTTCCCGTCTTATTAACATCCGTTTTCGCCTTGATACGGGATTTCATGTTGTGCAGTTTCTTCATTATCTGCCCGTCCGTTATTTCTTTCCCGAAACTAACCATATAACGGTGTTGTATTTCTTTAATACAATCGTCTTTCTCTCTTCTTGCGGCCGGAGTTTGTGATTTACTGATGATTGCGGGGTAATCTTTAATAATGTCGACAAAGGCTAATTCTGAGTCTTCCATTTCGGCACAGAAATAACTTGAGAAAACTTTCGCTAACACAAAACACACTCAAACGAAACAAACTAAGAACCAAAGATGTTGGATTTTAATTTCTTTGCTGAGAACTTACTCAGTCAGGACAACGCCACCTAGGAACAAGGCCTCACAGCGCGACTCGTGACGTCACGACTAGGGGTCTGAAATACGGAGCGGCTTGTTAGGCTCTGCGCCACGTATATGAAAACATTAAACAGTTTCCTGGTAGACTACTTATAGTGTTTTATACACAAATCTGTAAACAAACGCTAATCCTTCTCACTGGAGAATTAAATTGTTCAAATTTCGTAAACTATAGCTCCAAAGGTGAAAATACTTTTTCGTAATTTCCGTCACTCGCGTTTTGAAAATGCGAATTTCTAATTCCATAACTCTGACAGCACTATTTTCACAGTGTAAGTCACCTTGCATAATTTAATTGAAAATGAGGTACCGTAATTGGAAAGACTGATAATGAATCGAAGCAGGTACTCTGGGACTTGTATCTATGTCAAATTCTAGTTTCGTATGACAGATACCTCATTTGGCAGTCATCTACAGTTTTATACTTAAGAAAACATTACCGTACAGAAACTTGTGCAAACTTCACTGAACCTTCTACATACTACTTAGTTTAAGAGATCTGCCAGTAGAAGACTAGGTAGTGTCAAGTTATTAGGTATTATAAATTGACATGGGAACCACACATTAGAATTATTACAAACTCTGACAAACTTGCCCACTGTAAGCCATTGTTTATCAGCTTGAAAATATTAACTGTTATAAACTTGCACATTTACACTGTTCTACTGTATACAAAGACTAACTTAGCAGAATACCAGCTTAGGCAGGATTTACACTCTCATGGAACTGGGGTTTAACTGAAGAATGGGACACCACCCATCAGCTTCATGTAATGACATATCTTAAGAACCTTTTATTACTTTTTACTGTACAAACTGATCCATTTATATTCACCCATCCACTTACTGATCCCCCATCTTTTAGTTAAAATACTTGTCATTTGATACACTGATCATTGGCAATGGGTATTACAACGTTGTAAAAATTTAAAATGTCATCTATAGTGCCATTTGTGAAAGCAGATGAGTGGCATCCCAATCTTCAGTAATGCCAGAACTAGAAATAGTAGGCATCTTCACATACCTTACTGCAGATTATCTAAATCATAGAACAGCAATGTAGTGAGTATGAAGCTGTTAACAAACTGTCTCTAGAATGGGTAGAAGCTTTATTTGATTTATTCAACCACAAGTAGTACAGTTGGTTATCGGTAAATCCTCCCTACTCACTTGAATGTATGAGTGTAAATATCACAGTGATAACTGCTCAGTGAGTGTACCATAATTTCCTTAATGATTTCAATTTAAGATGTACTTCACAAATCGTTTTAGCTTGAATATTTTACTTTATGGAAAATCTGTTGTAACATTGTTTTTTAATTTGTGTAAAGTAATTTTTGTATACATGCTGTATACTTTTTAAACATTTGTAATTTGACTGTCTATTGCTGCAATAGCTAAATGACAATTAAATTCTTTTACTATTCACTATTTAATGTTGTCCCAGAGGAAAAAAAGCACTGCTATTCCAAACTCCAAAAACATTATCAATTTCTCTCAAAAGAAGAATGGCTTAAGTTATGTATTGTCCTCCTCCCCAAAATATTGGTTGTATTGACAGACTGGACCTGTTCTGCAGATTAATTTTTACTTATGATGATGGCAGACTAGCATGCTAATACTAGCAATGAATTGTTCTCCTTGTGAGAATAATTAATTTACTGACTGGACAAAAATATATAGAAAAACTTGTCAACCACAGAGCAGGAGCAGCATTAATTATATATTTACTGACGAACAGAAAAGACTATTCCCCTAATTCTCTGAGACTGGGGTTTCACAGAGAATTTGTGGTAACAAAGTAATCTGTAGCAAAGCCTCTTGTTTACGGCTGCACCATATCGAAGAGAGCAGAATACATAACATTTACCAACAAGATGTATGGGATACTGTGCATGAAATAAAAACAGAAAATAGAAATAAACATTTATTTCACATCATCTTCCCAAGCCCCCAAACAGTATAATTTAACATTTTTTCAATCTTTTGTACACAGTTACATTTTTAACAGTAGTTTCATCATTTCTCCTCTTCGTGTAATTGTTTAGCAAAATATTTGCACAGCAAAACAGTATGCAATTCATGACTGAATCAACTGGGTGTTTATTTTTACAGTGAAACCCATAAAAAAGATTGCTGGGGATATTGTGGGATGCTACCTTCACAAGTACATTTCTCTGATTTGCCTGTTCTAAAAATAAAATTTCCTGGTCTTTCAGAATTTTCTGTAGAGTTAAATAGACATGTCACACACACTACTACATCATCTGCAGGATATGTCAACCCTCCTAAGTCTTTTACCATAATCAAATCATCACCACTCTGCTTCATTTCATCTGTAGTAAGGAATACCTTACAATATTCACAATGGTTTTTTTTAATAGCTTGGTGTGAGCAGTAACCTGCTATGTAATGCAACAGTGGCCAAGTATTCTCATCTATTCCATCAACATCATTTTCATCTACTGCTACATTTAAAAATTCTGGTATTGATGTTTCTTTTAATCCCTGAATTTCAGTATGAGTAGAAAAAATATCAGTGGTCTTAATAACAACATCCCCAACTACTTTCGACCGAAGCACAAGGGAAAACATAGACTGTGCCCTTAGTTTTTGTTCAGTTTCAAAAACTTGTCTTAGAGAAACATGATAATTTCCTCCACATAGCTGGCGGTATTTGTCGAACCTGTCTTCTAAACTGTCTGTCTGTACTTTTCCTAACAGCAAATATGATCTGTTTTTCTCAGATAGCCAGTAGTCACTGAAGTCTATCAAAGCAGCAGTTGTGTGTTTCAAAGTGCTATGTGCCTCTCGAGTAAGTTTTCTTTCATCACTACACTCTTCCCAAGAACATAACCATGAGATGAAGCACTGTAAGAGTTCTTGTATGTGACGGGATTTACTAGTCACAGGTTCTTGGAAAATATTTCTTAACCCCTGTCCCTTGAGTAATGTTTTTACATTTACAATATCCCACCAACGATTTATTATTTTTATGAATGTTGCAGTACTTTCCCAGTTGCTAATTGCTTTCTTTGAACCAAATGTGTCCAAAGCAACAACTGTCGTATCATTGAAAATACGCAACACTAACTTGACATTTTGGCGCTCAATTGAGTTAGGAAATAGAGACTTCAAGTTTAAGGAACTGCCATATTGCAATAGTTCATCTTTTTCTATCAAGTGCAATTCTTTAAGTGCTCCAACAGAAGACAAACCTCCCTTCAAACTGTCACTGAAGTCAGGAAAACACAAGATCTGCTCCTTTTGGTTAAACCAGTTATTGCAGATACACTTCAAAATATGGACAGTGTCCACAAAATAATACAATGGGCGATTTGGAGAAGACTGTACAGGGTGATTATACTTTATTTTCACATCTGGAGGAGTAGAAAACTTAGACATTGCTTTCTTATTAATTGCATTATTGTCTGCTACTATACCAACCACCTCAAATCCAACTGCTTCTAATTTAACAATGACTGCTTTAATGTAAGAGAACAGAACATCACCCTGAATAGTATGAACTGGCAGAATAGATACCACATCCTTGTAAGGTGATTCCATGCTCTGAACCATAAAAACATAGGCGCTGGTTGCACACAAAAATTTTTCAGTGTTAAAGGCACATCCACAACATTTCCAGCTTTGTAATCAAGCTGAGACTTCAGATGAATTTCATCCATCAACAGGAGCACAGTTTTATCATCTGAGGATAAAGTACCTACGTTATTTGTGATGTAGCTCATAAACTGATGACCCTGTTGCTCAATGACAGGATTTGTTGAGAGTTTACTACAAAGCCTTGAAAGGGTGTTAGGACTAGGCATAGAAAAACTGTCAGTGTTCCTCAAAAATTTGTAAGCATGTGGGCTTATAGAATGTACTAATGACCACATTATCATAGATTTAGTATCATACCTAAATTTAGTTGAACTTCTGCACTTCAAAAATGAAATCTGTGCCTTCAAAAATGTAATTTTAGTTTCGTTTCTTGGTAACTTTTCTAATAAATTTTGCAATAACTGGTCAATGAAAGACAAAATGTTATCTACAGGAGCCTCAGAACTATTATACAGAAGATAAATGTTCTTAAGAACATCACTTACCACCTGTATGTTGTTTACTTTCATGGGAAATTTCATGTTTCCAATACATTTCACTTCAATATCATTATTGAAGACACTGAGTAATAAACCACTGCTTATAACTAAGTGGTAAAAAATTCTTGGGTAAGGATTATGCTTTAGTAACACTAGGCTCACACTGTCAGATTTGTTTATCACTACCCAGTCACTGTGCTTTTCACATTCACTCAACTTTGTTTTCATTTGTTCTAAACTATCGAACGATATCGCATCAATCATTTTCGCATGTGTGTCCACACTTTCTTGGATAGCAATTTGAAGAGCACGATTTTCTAAATGCCCCCTACGAATTTCTGGGTCCTCTCGTACTGCAATTTGATGACTCGACAAGTAAGATGGACATTCAGGCAACTTCGATGGGATTGCATCTGAAAAATTAATAACGAAGTATGAAACCGATCTCACAGCATATAAGTGAAATAAAGATAGTTCTTATGCCACTGTACTTTACTAAGAGCGTGTTTCGTAACTCACCTTTTCTCAAGCGTCGACGATCCAACGGTGCTGTCAAGAGTATACCAGTTTTCGGGTCATACATACTGGTACTGCTTAAAATGTCGTCCTTGTTGAAATTCAGTTCACATATCTAAAAGCAAGCATACAGTTCTCTTTAAAACATATAACGAAAATTAATGAGGTATGAGATTATAAATACGTTCTTCTGTTTACTGTATTTTGTTCAGCTGTACTACATTTCAAGTAACTACGACACACTAACCAAACAAATACACTGATACTTACAACAGAGTGCTTACTCGGTGTCCAGTCTTGTCTGTGAACAGCCGATAACCATTTTCGTCTTAAATTATCGTCAGATGGAAAATAAAATACACTGACTTTAGGTCCATTATCGTAATTGCCCCTGCAATTCGGCATACAACACCTTCGGGGCATTGTAACTGAGTATAGATCAAATAACCACTCACGAACAGCACAAAGTACATTAGTACAATATGTAAACGCTACGAATCACGTGTGTCGGTAGTCTGTAGCTCTGTACTCTGTAACTAGCTTCTCAGACCCCTACCCGTGACGTCACAGGCTCCTTAGACTCACGATGTGAGGCCTTGTTCCTAGGTGGCGTTGGTCAGGAGGGGAGACAGGCGTCTAAAGCTAGCGAAATGAGGGATGCTCAACTACCGGACCTACCGATAGATGGCTCTACCAGCTGATTACTGTCGTCTGTATTGCCCGCCATATTCAAATTTGGCAAGAAGTTTCTCTCGGTCTGTACGGTGTATAAGGAATTATGGATTATCGAAATGGTGATTTCTTGTTCCGCTTTCAGTTGTACGAAGCGGTGGAGTAAGGAGAGTGACTTACCATTTCACAGGTAATAGGACTACCGATGCAATGCGATAAAAATACAGACTTAGTGCGTTTGCTAATTCGATGTTTTTGACCAGGTTTCCTCTAAAGCACCCAGAGCTACTAAAGACGTGGATTACTTCCGTGAAGCGGAAAGATTTTAATCCTACGTCTTGCAGTTACTTTGCGGAAACCATTTCCGACAAGATGATTACGTAGTGAGCCCTGGAACGTGGAAGAAACGTCTCAAACCCGAAGCAGTGCCATCAGTTTTTGACTTTCCGGCACATTTGATGCCACCAAATAAACAGCCACGACGACATGTTGTTAGGATTTTGAGTGACAATGATGATTCTCCATTTGAGGTAGCTAATTAATTTCCTTGCTATGTGTGTGCTTTTTACTTTTGTGAATTTATTTCGTACGCTACATAGGTCTAAGCAATGTTGTAATACAGGTCCATATTTTTGTTTTTGGCGTTCTGTCATGGAATCTGTGCTCGATTTGCCCATTGCAGACGTTACTGATTGCGTGGAGAATGTTGTCAATGAAAATTCTTCCGTGGAAAGCATGTCCCACTTATCCAATGCAGAAGCTGCGAATTGTGTCGAAAACGTTAGTATAAGGATGTTTTCACACCCCCATAGTTTTCTTATAATATTTTTTCATCAAGCCTTGAGTTATTTCAATCATATATAACGAAATTATTTCTTTATTTCAGAATGCAGTTGGTTCTTCAGTAATTGATTGTGGTATACAGTCGAAAGTAGAAATGGAAGACATGGCGACCGAAACTCGCATTATTTTTATTTTTTTTCCCCTCAGACATTGTGCACGAATTAAAACGTAAACTGAAGTGCGTCCGTGAAAAACTTCGAAGAAGAAAGTGTTTTCCATGGATGACATCATAAGTTCATTGAAGGAGAAGGGGCATCTTCCTGAGAAGTTACATAACTTCCTCAATCATCAGAAAGGAACACAAGTGGAATTAGTGTGCAATGTAGTGAACACCTCTCTCTCGTCGAAGAGTAATAGATACACAACAAATGTGAAAATGTTTGCTATGACTGTTTACTTTTATTCACCAGCAGCATATGAATACCTGCAAAAATTAGTGCCTCTGCCCCATACATCATTGATTTCCAAATGGGTGGCAAGTGTAGAGGGTCGACAGAAGCGTCCGATCCCACGCGTCGGCTTTGACCCGTGACGTAAGGGTGTTGTCGTGTGTGACGTCATGACGGCGCGGAGTTTGGTTTGAGTGTGGCTGTCTCCAGTTCTGTTTTATCATATTTTATTTACTTTTCTGATCTGTTCGTTCTATCCCGTGAGATTTTTTTTTTAAGACAAAAAACACTAATCTGCTACTGAAGCATCTTTATCTTCTATGGGTTGCAGGGTTACGACCCCTGGGGAGGTGGGTGGGTATTCATGCATGGCTGTCTTCACTTACACGTTGTAGCTACGCAAGGCGTCTAAATTTGTTTATATTTAGTTTTCCCCCCACCCAAAACACCCCATTTCCCGCGCTTGTCCCGTTAGTGTCATTAGGCTTCTTGTGGAAAGTGTGTGTGTTTGTTTTTCGATGTATTTTCGTCCTCACAATGTGTACACAACGCTACGGTATATTGATAAGTTTCACTTATGGACCGTCTGACAGCAACTGAATAAAACACAATCTTAGTGCCATACGCGGTTCGCCTTTATTTTCTGCAAGGCATCATCAGTGGCAGGTTGCGTGGACAGTTTCTTACATATTACGCTCCTGTTGCATTTTTGGTGTTGTTCTTCTTCCTATGAGCGCCAATTTGCTGTTTTTTCCACATTCCACAGCACTATGCACTGAACGCTTGTTTTAACATAACGACTTTATATGCGCCATATTGGAATCGTGGTTTATGGTCGTTTCCGCCATATTTGTGACGTCATGGGTCAAAGCAGACGGGCGGGATCGGACGCTTCCGTATTTCCGTGCCTCAGTCAAAAGAAGTAATAGAGGCATCTGAGGCTCTGGTTTTCATGCTTGTCTCTATTAAAGGCAAATTTAAATGCCCGATTGCATATTTCTTTATCAATAGTGAACAGGCATATAATCAAGCCACACTGATAAAATCTGCTTTAGAGAGGCTGCATAGTTCTGGCACTATGGTTTGGTGTGTTACATGTGATGGCTTTAAGGTAAATATAAGCACTTTACGTTCGCTTGGCTGTACTTTAAATTTTTCCAAGGGTGATTTTAAAAGCTACTTTCCTCATCCTGTGGAAAAATACAATGTTTATTGTATCTTGGGCATGTGTCATATGATTAAGTTTGCCAGAAATGCTCTAGCAGAAGTATCTGCTATTGAGTCTCCAACTGTCATTATTAGATGGCATTTCATTGAGAAATTGAACAAGGTACAACAAGAAGAAGGTATGACATTTGCCAACAAACTATCAGGACAACGTGTAAGTAATGTAAATAGAAAAATGAATGTTTCATTAGCTGCACAGACTTTTGAGTTCTAGCGTGGCAGATAGTATATAGTTTTTGAGGAGGGTTGGTGATCCAAATTTTAAAGGAAGTGAAGCAATAGTAGAATTTTTGTATTATATTAATAGGATTTTTGATATTCTGAACTCCAGAAATCCATTACACAAAGGGTATAAGAGCCCCCTGAGACTTGACAACAAATATTATTGGCTTGGTATTTTCAGACACACTGAAAATTATATCAAAAGCTTAAAAATCATTGGTGTTCCATTGCTGCTCCATGCGAGAAATACTTTTGCTTTTGGGATAATTTTCAATATCCAATCAGTCAGGCACATAGCTCTGGCAATTATGCTTCGTGTTGAATCTCCTCTGAAGTATTTTCTAACTTATAAACTGTCACAAAACCACATAGAGCTTTTTTTTTCCAGCATTCAGTCCAGAGGTGGTTGGAACAACATTGCAAATGCATACCAGTTCAAATGTGCCATGAGAAAGTTGCTCTTGAGTAACAGTGTCACTGCAATGAATGGGAATTGCTCACATTTTAATGTGTGTTGTTTACCACCTGTTTATGATTTTCATGCAAGAAAGCATGTAGTTCAAAATGGTTGAAATGGCTCTGAGCACTATGGGACTTAACATCTATGGTCATCAGTCTCCTGAACTTAGAACTACTTAAACCTAACTAACCTAAGGACATCACACAACACCCAGTCATCACGAGGCAGAGAAAATCCCTGACCCCGCCGGGAATCGAACCCGGGAACCTGGGCGCGGGAAGCGAGAACGCTACCGCACGACTACGAGCTGCGGACAAAGCATGTAGTAGAAAGTGATGAAAGTGCTGCAGGAAATGAAGTAGAGAAGTGGTGTGCAATTCTTGATGATAAGATTAAGTTCTCATTTTTCAAGCAAAACATACTTTATTATATTGCAGGGTATGTGTCATTGCACCTTTCAAGGCAGATCACATGCAAAGACTGTCTTCACATACTGAAGCCATCAGTAGTTAAATCTCCATTAGAATGTATTTATCTCTTTGCTTTTCCCAATATGGCCAATAAAAATGCATTTGTAAATTTTGTTAACTGGGGAAAACTGGTTAAAACAAGTGACTGCGTGTACTCTGTTGTAGAATACTCAGAAACTGTTTCAGATGTTTGTGATTGCTGGGGATATGCGACAGAAATATATACAGGCCAAGATTTTGCATTGTGTTAAAATTAAATTTGTAGATTACCCATCTCCTGCTCCTGCTCTTGGTCATGATTACCATTATGAAATTGGGATTGAGGACTTACATCAGACTAAACTTGTTTGTAAGATTGCCCTGTACTCCTGTACACACTTAAAAACATATGGAAAAAAAGCCTGCTGAGAAAATTTTAAACAACAAATCAAGTATAAGGCAGAAGTCAAATAAACTCATATTGTTTAATCATTTATAGTGCTCAAATTGGAAAAGATTATGTATTGGTACATTTCATGCAGATGGGTGTGACATTTTGACAGATTTTTAAAAATATTTTGTCCATAGATTTGTTGTTGTATAATGATGAACTTCAAAGGATGAATCACATTGAAGTAAAATTAACTCTTTACATCCTGTGTAGATATTGTAACAAAATTATAATTGTTTATTATATAAGCTTATTTTAAGATGTTTGGTGTTACAAAACATGCACTTGCATTAAAAACAGGTGATTTGTGTGAAATTAATGGAAAAAAAAGTTCTGAGACTTATTTGACAGATAGCTTTCAGTGTGAGAAAATATTTCCCGCAATAACTATGTTAACTTGATTTTTCACTTTAAGAAAACAGTTTTATCACAGAATGGGTGTGATCTAATGGAGTATGCAGTGGCCCTGTGTTTCAAACAGTAATGTTTGTGGATACTCTGCAACATAAGAGCAATAAAATTGTTACTCTCTTAATTCTTGTTTTAATACTTCCTAGAATGAACACATTATTTCAATTGATCGTGAGCATTCTTATTACTTTAGAACCATTCTAGAATAAGGGGGCCTGATTCAGGCAAAACCTAATTTTCTGAATTTTGTCTTTATTTTGCAAGGAGGTCTTTCTATTATATTTTCCTGTGTTGAAGGAGGGGGGAGGTGAAGAGAATGCAAATAATCATATAGAATTATCTCTCTAGCACTACAAAGTACTGAATGCAGTGATTACAGTTACACTTGGAAATCTAGGAAATTTCAAAAAATGGTTCAAATGGCTCTGAGCACTATGGGACTTAACATCTATGGTCATTAGTCCCCTAGAACTTAGAACTACTTAAACCTAACTAACCTAAGGACATCACACAACACCCAGTCATCACGAGGCAGAGAAAATCCCTGACCCTGCCGGGAACCGAACCCGGGCGCGGGAAGCGAGAACGCTACCACACGACCATAAGCTGCGGATTAGGAAATTTCAGTATTCATGTTACATGCCTAATTTTCATCAACATTTACCTTAATTATACAGTTACACTTTTTGCTGATTTGAACTGTGTACTACATGTTAAAAAGATTTTGTTTGGTCATAGTAATAACAGCATCTTACTTCACAGAAATTATGTAACAATGGTTACACTTTTTGCAAGTTAACTTCAACATAAACCATTTAGTTTTCCATTAAGAGTGAAAGCAGTTGCTCGAGTCACGTAAAGAACAAAGTTTCCCATAAGGAACTAAGGTATTTTACGTTTGAGTTATTGCAGAGCCATAGTATTGTGATCTTCATATTTCTATTTAAAAAAGTTTGTAACTCAAATTCACAGACATTTTGGAATCTGTACATACATGTGTGTAACAAGGTACTTTTCATGTGTCATGTGGAACCTATAATTTTCTGGTTTAAATATAATTTATTTCATGAATTACCTTTAATACCAACAATGTCTGAATGCAATATTTACCATTTAGAAGAAGAAATATTAGTGTACAGAATAACAAACCTCATGAAAAATGCGAGAGATTGTGATGTACAGAACCTGGAATGGCTCTTTATCAAGAGCAGGTAAAAAGAAGGCTTCTATTAAATGTTCAACGAAACCAGTCAGTACCTCTTAATTCACCATAGAGGTGATACAGTAATAAAAGAATTTACTTTTTTCAGAATTTCTGCAAAGTATTAAAAGTGTGAAGACCTATTCAATAAGTATTTGCTTTACCAATAACCTGTAGTACAAGCACACGTATAACCAGGTAATTAAGGGAGTCAAGACTTATGTTAAAATTAAAGATACTGACTGGTATTACTTGCTCACAAAACATTGTAGTTGCTGTACAGTTTATGCTGTAAGTGGTGTACCCAATGTGATTCCTGGAGGACATAATATTCTGTTATCCTATGGGAATGCACTGCCACCACACCTATTGAAAGTAAGTCTTGCTGTGGAATAGTTGTATCAGACGTCTGTACCAGAAAACAAATCTCCACTGTGACACCCTCATGTTCTTGGTATGCTATTAGGTAAGTCTTTCCGCTCCCGAGATTGGAATGACTCCTTACCCTCTCCCTTAAAACCCACATCCTTTCGTCTTTCCCTCTCCTTCCCTCTTTCCTGATGAGGCAACAGTTTGTTGTGAAAGCTTGAAGTTTTTGTGTATGTTTGTGTTTGTTAGTGTGTCTATCGACCTGCCAGCGCTTTCGTTTGGTAAGTCACATCATCTTTGTTTTTAGATATATTTTTCCCACATGGAATGTTTCCCTCTGAGAAAATGATGTTCTTAAGAGGAGCAAGCTTTACAGCAGCATATGCTGTTAAAAGCATAGTGAGATTTTCTTTTCCATCATTTCCAACATTGTACACAACTTTCTTGCAGTTTTATTTTATCACATTTTTCCCGTAAGAATGGAGAGAGAGAGAGAGAGAGAGAGAGAGAGAGAGAGAGAGAGAGAGAGAGAGAGAGAGAGAGAGAGAGAGAGAAATTAAGTGAGGTTTCATAAGAACTGAAAACCCTACTTGTGTCATTTGTTATTTTCAAAATGTTACTCTTTCCAAATGCTATTCTATTTCTTCAAACCAACTCTGAATTTCTCAGGTTATTACATATTATTTACTGTACATTGTCCAGCAATACTTCTGTTGTTACTGGATAGTTTGCAGCCCGCATCTCGTGGTCGTGCTGTACCGTTCTCGCTTCCCACGCCCGGGTTCCCGGGTTCGATTCCCGGCGGGGTCAGGGATTTTCTCTGCCTCGTGATGGCTGGGTGTTGTGTGCTGTCCTTAGGTTAGTTAGGTTTAAGTAGTTCTAAGTTCTAGGGGACTTATGACCACAGCAGTTGAGTCCCATAGTGCTCAGAGCCATTTGAACCATTTTGATAGTTTGCAATTTGGCACTACCTTTGTACCACTGGTACTGGCTAGTGTACTTTTGCAGATAAGAAAATCGATTGGACTAGAATGTCCTGTCAGTATAGGGCAAATTCAGACAATATGGAACTTTTTACACTAAATTTGCAATATAATGTCACCCTTGTCTCACACAGATTGTAGCAGCCATTGGGGTGCCTGTCTGGCCAGCTTCTGCAGGTTTCGCTTTCAGGTTTGTTTTTTGCTTGGGCCGTATCACGACAATCAGTCATTCCAGTGATTGACACCATGTCAAAGACTGGAACCAAGATTCACAGAAATTAAATTCCATGGTTGTAATTCATAGTGTAATTAATTTTGCTCACTGACATGTTTTGAATTCAATTTTAAAATAAAACCATGGTACCAGTCATTATTAGGGTGTCAGACTGGAAAAAATGGTTCAAATGGCTCTGAGCACTATGGGACTTAACATCTGTGGTCATCAGTTCCCTAGAACTTAGAACTATTTAAACCTAACTAACCTAAGGACATCACACACTTCCATGCCCGAGGTAGGATTCGAACCTGCGACCGTAGCAGTCGCGCGGTTCCGGACTGAGCACCTAGAACCACGTCAGACTGGAAAATTACAGTTTTTAGACAGCCCAACCTTAAAATTAACAGCTGTGATCGATGTTATTTTCAACAAGTTCCTTCACTTCCTACATCATCATGGGTCAGTCCAATGTAATATTATTACTACACTTAACTTCCAAATGATACCAGTTATGCATTTAAGAGGAGCCTTAACGTTGGCCTTTGTGTTTCGTCTCATTTAAATGTATTTCTTGTCTCGTATCAAAGACTGAAGCACTGTCAAAAACTGGTGGTTCTACCTTATCACTCAGTTAAAATACACTGTGTCATGTACAGGCGTTAATAAAATCATGGCATTTAAATTTCTGATCAAAGAGAGAGCCAAATTCGTAAGTTCATGTTGCAATTACAGTGTCAGCATATATGCAGATCGGTAATGCATCACTTCAGATAAAGAAAAATAACAGTTTTTCCGTTTATAACTAAGTAATACTTTAATAGTTCAGTTGTAATTTCTGTTGTCAGTCAACTTTTTTTCAAGAGACATCTTCACTGTTTTCCACACTTGATTTTCCTAATTATACCTGCAGTTAAAAGCTATGGCAACCAAGGTAATTTGTTGAGATCCATTGAATCTTAAATAGTATTTTAAAACGGGCAAATAAGTAAAGCGCTCATAAAATTAATAGTAAACAATTTATAGGCCAGCTTGTTAAACTTCCAAAACACACTCGAATTTAGGAATTTCATAGCAGAACTGTCACTGTTTTTTCTCGCTAGATTAGAAACACTTCATTATGTTGATGTGTAGATATCTAGAACATCCAATATAAAAGACTTATCAGGGCGCAGAACGAAAAACATTTTCATCCGTGTTTTGACACTTCGTTTCTCGGTTCTCGCCAAATTCAGATATGGCGGACCACACTCTATGATATGATCTTTGGCCGGCACGCGCTAGAGCCATCTATCGGTAGGTCCGGTAGTTGAGCATCCCTCATTTCGCTAGATTTAGACGCCTGTGGAGGGGAGGTAGAGAGAAAGTACTCCAGGGTCAGAGATTATGCTTCCTAGTTTTTATTCATACGAAACTGAGAACTTTCTTTGAGAATGTTCTTTTGCTGTGAGTATCAACTGTAGAGAATGTTCTCGCTTTTATTCATATCGCTGAATGTCCAGCGACTGTTTTGAAACTAATTCTCTAAATTGGTCGCTCTGCAACTTGACATGCATGCTCATATTTAATTTCAGTGTCTTGACGTGTTTCCGCAAAATGGACTACTTCAAATAAGTATTAAGTTTACCAGTTTTTGTTGACTGTGGAATCACTAGCAAGGTCTGGTGAAAAACCCTGGCAACAGAATCATCGCACTTCCAAACCGATTTTTAATATTTCATAGATTGAAGCTGGTTCCATTTTTGTTTTGTTGTACTTGGTAGTAAGACTTGTAATTTATTTCTAGCGATTTTCGTGGTTGTTTTCATAGTAGTAGTGTCACTAGTGTCACCTTATGCAGAGATCTTGATGCGTCAATATGATAGAAATGATCTTGCTATTGTTTTACTTTGTAATGACGATGTTATTTTGTATATATTTACTCTGGTCTTATTCAGATTTTGCCAAGATAAAGAACCTGGCCACAAGCAACACAGTTCGTTATTATATATTGTTTTAATCGTTTTTAATATGCACTGCGTGTGATTCACCACCTCCATTTCGAAGAAATTACGCATGCAAAAATGCACATGATTAGTTGCGCTGTTGGAAATTTATTTGTGTGAGCAAAGGTGAGCACAGAAGAGGTATCGTGTGGACGCACCTTTAAATAACCTTTTTTTTATTTTCTATACTTGCTTTACACAGCACAGATAAATACAACTTTTACTCCAGTCTCAATTACAACACCAGAAATCAAATCAATAAGCGCCTATTAGCAACAAGAGTGAGCAATAATTGCAGCAAGCGAAAAAAAGAAGTGAGCCAACAATGTTGTGTAACAGCCTGTATAGACTGAAACAGTCTACGACGTAACACACTTTTATTCCTTTCCTCATTGTTCTTAGAGACTACTTTCTGTTTCAACAATATTGAACTGAAATATTTCATTTCATCAAAAAAATAACAAAAGCAGATTAAAATACGTCGCCTACAACAGACGAAAATGCAAGATTGAATTCAAGATCTTGCATTGTTTGGTCTAACACCTCCAAAAAACTTTTTATGTGCCATCGTAAATTCATTCCAAACGGTCAGTTTGCATTGTTGCAAAACTTTGGTGAACACACAGCTCTTCGAACTGTTGCACACTGAAGTTTCACTGATTTATTTGCAAAATGGCAACTCCATTACTGAATGAGCTGTTTGACCACTTCCCAACAACATTCCTGATGAAGAAAGTGCAGGGATAATTTCATTATGTGAGCAAATCATGGTCACAATGAATGTAACAAAAAAAGTTTTTCCTGTTCCACCAGGAGAACCCAAGAAGAAAATCCCTCCAGCTTCATCATTCACAGCTTTCTTGAGAGTCATGTACACATGTTTTAGTGAGGAATTGAACAACACAACGTTCGTTCGATATAATTCTATCAGTGCATCACAATCATACTGTTCTCCTCGTCTCAACTCTTGAGTAATTGCGTCATGCGATTGGGCACTGTTATGGATGACTGAGATAATTCCTTCTTTGATATCATCATGCACAAGTCCTCATTTAATATCAATGCCTCATTGCGAATTTCCTTGCTCAGTTGCAAATCTGGGTTTGATGTTCTAGTACGTGTCTGATGCAAAATATCATTAGACATGTCATCTCTGTATTCCATCCACAAATCAATCACTTTTGGAAAACAATGTTCATATCTGATGATCAATTGACAAAAATCACACTATCTCTGAGGGTGTAATCCCAATGAAGTGTAATCCCAATGAATGTCATTTTCTAGCAATCACAAACATTGGAAGGCATCTCTAGATGTGACACACAATCCACTGTAAACAGTTCATAGATGCTGGATAAGATGTTGGGCCATGGACGTTCACTAACACAAATGAAAATTGAAACACTGGAAATTGCTTGGATGGACTGTGTAAATGTGTCCTAATGTATCTGTTGAAAATACATGTGGGTAACCTGGAACTGGAATTACTTCATTCCGTCGTTGAAGGTTCTTTGATAATTGGTTGTAAGTATAATATTTTGACATTTAGGAATATAGCTGCATTTGGGCGAAGTCGCCAGTCTGGCACGTTAAAAATAAAAAAAAAAGACTGGGCAATGTTGCAGTTGGTGATTAGTCATAGAACGAAGGCTTCCACGATCGGATGACATAGCTGTTGGTAAACTTTTCAGGATGTGAGGTCATGGTCCAAGAAACTTCTGTTCCTGACTTTTCGTCCAGGACTGTGCTGGACATCCTCGGAGGTGCACCTCTGCTGAGTCTTACTGAATGACCAGTCGGGAGTGTTTGATTGTCTTTCTATTCTATCTGAAGCACCACTGACGCCATTCAAACACCAAATCAGGAATTTGATGAAATGGACAGCATCGTTCCTATCATTGGTGTTGTAGAGTTGTTGGTCATTAAAAAGGAGAGGATTGGTACCTCTATAAATGGGGTATGAACCCATTAGCTTGTTTAGCTTACTTTTTGACCTGTTTGACTTCAAGCATTGCTGCGATAAAGTTCGAAAATGGTGTTTTTCATGGATCTGTATGATAGTTTAGTGTATGACATATGTGTGTGTTTTGAGACTGCCTAAATTGTCTGTTATGTGTGGAGTACTGTCCCTTATTTGAAGCATCAGGGTAATGTATGTCTAGCATTCTTTATGTGTTTTCCAAACGTGAGACATTTGTCTAGAACGATTCGGAGGTAAGTCACCGAGTTGCTCCAAGGAATGTTCCTGTCGTTCAGCACAATCTGGTTACAATTTTCTCCGGATTTATTATTTTTTTTCAGACGTTGCACCGTTTTGTGATTGTGTCGAGGTATTCTTAGAGCTTCCTGGTTATGAAGTTTAGGTTTGTACTGGTCTTAAAAACTGCAATGTCGTCGGCATAAAGACCAATTCCGCCTCTGGCCATTTTTGGTACATCATTTGTGTAGAGCGTGTATAATATAGGGCCCAAAACTGAGCCTTGTGTGACCCTGGCCACAGCATTCCTGGCGGAGCTGGCTTGGTTGCCCCACCTGACAGAGTACTTTCTCAGTGCCAGGAACGAGTCAATCATGCTGATCATTTGTCCCAAAATATGTAACTGGGTTAGTTTATCAATCAAGCTATCATGCCAGACTTTATCAAACGCTTGTGTGTTGTCTAGGAAGACTGCTCCTGTGCTGTGTTTCCTGTCTCTCGCCCTGCGTATGTGTTCCACCAGACACAGGGATTGATCTACATCTACATCTACATTGATACTCCGCAAGCCACCCAACGGTGTGTGGCGGAGGGCACTTTACGTGCCACTGTCATTACCTCCCTTTCCTGTTCCAGTCGCGTATGGTTCGCGGCAAGAACGACTGTCTGAAAGCCTCCGTGCGCGCTCTAATCTCTCTAATTTTACATTCGTGATCTCCTCGGGAGGTATAAGTAGGGGGAAGCAATATATTCGATACCTCATCCAGAAATGCACCCTCTCGAAACCTGGCGAGCAAGCTACACCGCGATGCAGAGCGCCTCTCTTGCAGAGTCTGCCACTTGAGTTTGTTAAACATCTCCGTAACGCTATCACGGTTACCAAATAACCCTGTGACGAAACGCGCCGCTCTTCTTTGGATCTTCTCTATCTCCTCCGTCAACCCGACCTGGTACGGATCCCACACTGATGAGCAATACTCAAGTGTAGGTCGAACGAGTGTTTTGTAAGCCACCTCCTTTGTTGATGGACTACATTTTCTAAGCACTCTCCCAATGAATCTCAACCTGGTACCCGCCTTACCAACAATTAATTTTATATGATCATTCCACTTCAAATCGTTCCGTACGCATACTCCCAGATATTTTACAGAAGTAACTGCTACCAGTGTTTGTTCCGCTATCATATAATCATACAATAAAGGATCCTTCTTTCTATGTATTCGCAATACATTACATTTGTCTATGTTAAGGGTCAGTTGCCACTCCCTGCACCAAGTGCCTATCCGCTGCAGATCTTCCTGTATTTCGCTACAATTTTCTAATGCAGCAACTTCTCTGTATACTACAGCATCATCCGCGAAAAGCCGCATGGAACTTCCGACACTATCTACTAAGTCATTTATATATATTGTGAAAAGCAATGGTCCCATAACACTCCCCTGCAGCACGCCAGAGGTTACTTTAACGTCTGTAGACGTCTCTCCATTGATAACAACATGCTGTGTTCTGTTTGCTAAAAACTCTTCAATCCAGCCACACAGCTGGTCTGATATTCCGTAGGCTCTTACTTTGTTTATCAGGCGACAGTGTGGAACTGTATCGAACGCCTTCCGGAAGTCAAGAAAAATAGCATCTACCTGGGAGCCTGTATCTAATATTTTCTGGGTGTCATGAACAAATAAGGCGAGTTGGGTCTCACACGATCGCTGTTTCCGGAATCCATGTTGATTCCTACATAGTAGATTCTGGGTTTCCAGAAATGACATGATACGCGAGCAAAAAACATGTTCTAAAATTCTACAAGAGATCGACGTAAGAGATATAGGTCTATAGTTTTGCGCATCTGCTCGACGACCCTTCTTGAAGACTGGGACTATCTGTGCTCTTTTCCAATCATTTGGAACCCTCCGTTCCTCTAGAGACTTGCGGTACACGGCTGTTAGAAGGGGGGCAAGTTCTTTCGCGTACTCTGTGTAGAATCGAATTGGTATCCCGTCAGGTCCAGTGGACTTTCCTCTATTGAGTGATTCCAGTTGCTTTTCTATTCCTTGGACACTTATTTCGATGTCAGCCATTTTTTCGTTTGTGCGAGGATTTAGAGAAGGAACTGCAGTGCGGTCTTCCTCTGTGAAACAGCTTTGGAAAAAGGTGTTTAGTATTTCAGCTTTACGCGTGTCATCCTCTGTTTCAATGCCATCATCATCCCGTAGTGTCTGGATATGCTGTTTCGAGCCACTTACTGATTTAACGTAAGACCAGAACTTCCTAGGATTTTCTGTCAAGTCGGTACATAGAATTTTACTTTCGAATTCAATGAACGCTTCACGCATAGCCCTCCTTACGCTAACTTTGACATCGTTTAGCTTCTGTTTGTCTGAGAGGTTTTGGCTGCGTTTAAACTTGGAGTGGAGCTCTCTTTGCTTTCGCAGTAGTTTCCTAACTTTGTTGTTGTACCACGGTGGGTTTTTCCCGTCCCTCACAGTTTTACTCGGCACGTACCTGTCTAAAACGCATTTTACGATTGCCTTGAACTTTTTCCATAAACACTCAACATTGTCAGTGTCGGAACAGAAATTTTCGTTTTGATCTGTTAGGTAGTCTGAAATCTGCCTTCTATTACTCTTGCTAAACAGATAAACCTTCCTCCCTTTTTTTATATTCCTATTAACTTCCATATTCAGGGATGCTGCAACGGCCTTATGATCACTGATTCCCTGTTCTGTACATACAGATTCGAAAAGTTCGGGTCTGTTTGTTATCAGTAGGTCCAATATGTTATCTCCACGAGTCGGTTCTCTGTTTAATTGCTCGAGGTAATTTTCGGATAGTGCACTCAGTATAATGTCACTCGATGCTCTGTCCCTACCACCCGTCCTAAACATCTGAGTGTCCCAGTCTATATCTGGTAAATTGAAATCTCCACCTAAGACTATAACATGCTGAGAAAATTTATGTGAAATGTATTCCAAATTTTCTCTCAGTTGTTCTGCCACTAATGCTGCTGAGTCGGGAGGTCGGTAAAAGGAGCCAATTATTAACCTAGTTCGGTTGTTTAGTGTAACCTCCACCCATAATAATTCACAGGAACTATCCACTTCTACTTCACTACAGGATAAACTACTACTAACAGCGATGAACACTCCACCACCGGTTGCATGCAATCTATCCTTTCTAAACACCGTCTGTACCTTGTAAAAATTTCGGCAGAATTTATCTCTGGCTTAAGCCAGCTATCTGTACCTATAACGATTTCAGCTTCGGTGCTTTCTATCAGCGCTTGAAGTTCCGGTACTTTACCAACGCAGCTTCGACAGTTGACAATTACAATACCGATTGCTGCTTGGTCCCCACATGTCCTGACTTTGCCCCGCACCCGTTGAGGCTGTTGCCCTTTCTGTACTTGCCCAAGGCCATCTAACCTAAAAAACCGCCCAGCCCACGCCACACAACCCCTGCTACCCGTGTAGCCGCTTGTTGCGTGTAGTGGACTCCTGACCTATCCAGCGGAACCCGAAACCCCACCACCCTATGGCGCAAGTCGAGGAATCTGCAGCCCACACGGTCGCAGAACCGTCTCAGCCTCTGATTCAGACCCTCCACTCGGCTCTGTACCAAAGGTCCGCAGTCAGTCCTGTCGACGATGCTGCAGATGGTGAGCTCTGCTTTCATCCCGCTAGCGAGACTGGCAGTCTTCACCAAATCAGATAGCCGCCGGAAGCCAGAGAGGATTTCCTCCGATCCATAGCGACACACATCATTGGTGCCGACATGAGCGACCACCTGCAGATGGGTGCACCCTGTACCCTTCATGGCATCCGGAAGGACCCTTTCCACATCTGGAATGACTCCCCCCGGTATGCACACGGAGTGCACATTGGTTTTCTTCCCCTCTCTTGCTGCCATTTCCCTAAGGGGCCCCATTACGCGCCTGACGTTGGAGCTCCCAACTACCAGTAAGCCCACCCTCTGCGACTGCCCGGATCTTGCAGACTGAGGGGCAACCTCTGGAACAGGACAAGCAGCCATGTCAGGCCGAAGATCAGTATCAGCCTGAGACAGAGCCTGAAACTGGTTCGTCAGACAAACTGGAGAGGCTTTCCGTTCAGCCCTCCGGAATGTCTTTCGCCCCCTGCCACACCTTGAAACGACCTCCCACTCTACCACAGGTGAGGGATCAGCCTCAATGCGGGCAGTATCCCGGGCAACCACAGTCGTAGTCCGATCAGGGGATGCGTGGGACGAGCTGGCCGTCCCCGACAAACCCCCATCCCGACCCCCACAGTGATGCCCATTGGCAACAGCCTCAAGCTGTGTGACCGAAGCCAACACTGCCTGAAGCTGGGAGCGAATGGATGCCAACTCAGCCTGCATCCGAACACAGCAGTTACAGTCCCTATCCATGCTAAAAACTGTTTTGCAAAGAACGTCTGAACTAATCTACAGAGAGCGCAAACAAATCGACAAAATTTAAACGGTTATTAAAATACAAGATTGCCTAGTAAATGCAGTAATGCTGCTACTTGCGCACTGCTGACACTGCTCGGCGGCGGAAGGAGACTAAGCGAAATTACACTATTCAGGTACTAAAACACGATGCTACACTCTCAAATACTATAATACGCCCGAAATTTATGAATTAAACAATGCAAGAACCAAAAACACGCAAAGAAATTAAGAATTAAACTATGTAACAAATGAGTGAGCTAGGAGTATACGACTTGCTGCTGCAGCTGCTTATCCAACGGCGGCAGGGAGCACATTGATGGGCTGTGCTATGTTCGGGACAGAAGCCAAACTGCTCACAGATGATAGTGTTGTTGTCTTTTAGGAACTGGGAGAGGACTCGTAAGATAGGACACTCCAGTACTTTACCGACAAAGGACAGGAGTGAGATTGGTCTGTAGCTTTGGGGTAGGATAGGTTTTTTTTTTTGTTTAGGTATGGTTGTTATCTGAGCGGTTTTCCAAGCAGGTGGGAAGTATGTTAAGGAAAGAAAGGCACTGGTTGTAGATTCAGGTGACGTAGGAGATTGCTGAAGGAGGTAGGTGTTGCAGGTTATGGCGTGGACATTGTCAGGACCAGGGGATTAGTTCTTCCCTAAGTGTGTGATGTAGGCACAATAATGCTTCAAATGGCTCTGAGCACTATAGGACTGAGCATCTGAGGTCATCAGTCCCCTAGACTCAGAACTACTTAAACCTAACTAACTTAAGGACGTCACACACATCCATGCCCAAGGCAGGATTCGAACCTGCGACCATAGCAGCAGTGCGGTTCCAGACTGAAGCGCCTAGGGCCGCTTGGACAAAGCTGCTGGCTGATGTAAGCCCACACAGGGCGGTCAGAAGCGGGTGTGAATTCTATTTCTGGCCTGGTTTCTCTCCATTGAGCCAATCGTCCGGTTGTTGTTATGTCCTGCCTATCACTCTCGTCATCTTCAATGAAATAAGTTCAGAGTTGTGACTCTAGTGATGTCGACATTATCTCTACTTTTTCCTCATCAACGTATACTAGCCCATTTGCATCTCTGAGTGTCCTGTCTACCCTGGGAGTAAACTTCAGTGATTTGGGATCTTCCATACTTGGTTGACATCGTGGTCTGCACTTTCGAGTTTCCCTTCCCAACTGAGGTCTCCGTGCTCTTGTATTTTGCTTTACCTGGGCTTATAGTCGCGGTAACGTTGCCACTCCCTCCTCACGCGACACATAGTGACTATCAGATCACAGATATCAGGGGGCAAGTCCCTAGCAGCAGGTTTGGTGGTCACCCTGGTGCTTGTCTCTCTAGCACAGGCCTGGAGGACCCTTGTAAAATACTCAATTGCTAAGTCCACCCCTCTTTTATCACACATCGTGGTATGCCCTCCAGATGATGCACTACCAGGGTGGAATATTGTTCCCAGTTAGTATTGTAACTAGTTGTTGCCAACCTCCGGTATATGCGTTCAGTATTGGCACATTCCATAGCAACTGGGTTGTAGTCTGAGTCCAGCTCATAGTGCACTGTGGCTACCTTTCTCCAGGAAGATATCCAGGATGTCTGTACTGTGTTTGTCATTGTACAGGGTATGAGTAGGCTCCTCAGGAGCGATTATCCTCACTCAGGGGTCACTCTCGACAAACCGCCTCAGTCTCCCGCCACTTGTGTTTGCAGATCGGCATCCCCAGTCACCATGTTTGCAGTTTACGTCCCCTGCTACTAGAACATGTTCGAAATTATCTGTCAAGGTCTGGAGGTCCTGTGCATTAGTGTTCCTATGAGGCTGTTTGTAAGTGGCGATTATTGTGAGAACGGTGTTACCTACCTTTCATTCTCCACTGGCAGCCTCGACCGTGGCCAAATTTGGCATATCGACTGTTCGGTGGCAAATCCTCCATCGCACGAGAGCGGCCACTCCGCCGCCAGGTCTGTGTCCGTGGTGTTGGCTGGGCTGGTCGACCCTGTGGACAGAGTAGTTGCGCACTTTGAGCCAGTCAGTTGGAGATAGGTGTGTCTCTGAGAGAGAGGCGACGTCTATAGCATTTCGGTCTAGAAATGAATGAAGTTGACTGGTTTGGTCAGAAATGCTGTTTGCTTCCAATTTTGGACATTGAAATTTTTATGCCTAAGGCCCATCGGAAAATGTCATGTCGGCTTGCGCAATAATCATGACTTTCTGCCATGGTATCCCTGAGCTTCTGTATTATGTCACTAAGGTTAAATCCAGCAAACAGCACTTTGAAATCATCTAGTTCACACATTAGGTTTACGCTTCCTGCACTTTGTTCACTTTGCGGCTCTCGTGTTGCCGGCGTCGTTTCTGACGCGGCATTGACAGTGTTAGAGTCGGCATTATGTGTCTTGGGCGGTATGGCTGTAGCTGGAGCGAGTTGACACCACCGTGAGGACGTCGGTGGGGGGACCGCGAGAGCAGAAGGGGGGGGGTCGACACATTTCGCGTCGGTCGGAATATAGGAAACTGTGCTTGGTTCATTTGAAAATCTGTCTGTCGATTTGTTCGTTGTTCTCGCACAAACGCAGGTGCAATAATAGTTGCTGGGGCCGCTTTTTGTTGCCTCTGATTGGGCACTAGTTTTTGATACACCTCACAGCCTCTATAGTTGGCCAGGTGTTTGCCATTGTAGTTTAGGCAAACTGGGTCTGCCTTCGTTTCTTTTTGGTACAGTTTGGTTAGGTGTGGGCCTGCGCATTTTGCGCACATGGGTTTCAGGTGGCAGTTCTGACTTGTATGATTGTATTTTTGGCAGCCATGACACTGTCCAGGCCCTTCAGGGCTATTGTATTTCTCAATAATGATGTCGAAACCTAAAAGGAATCTGACAGAGAAAATTGTTTGAGCCTCTTCATTAATTTCGATGATCGCTAGAAAATTCGGTTCTTTCTTGCGATCGCCTCCCTCGTCCCCTTGTTGCACTGGTTTGGAGAACTGGCGCACGCTACTCACTCATCTGCAGTCAGGTGTTCCTTTATTTCGCCGACGTCGGCGTTGATTACTAGCCTTAGTGACTGCTTTGGCTCTATCACGTAAGAATGAAATTCAGTTTCTCTCTCATTTCTAGCTCTGTCTCCAATATGCGGTAGTCCTCTAGCAGCTCAACCTGTAATTTTGTGGTTCTGGGTCGGTATTTCGCCGCGAGCTTGCTATTTAGCCCCCTTTTAATTCCTTAACCAATATCGAAACTCCCGGCGTTTTGTACGTAATAATCGGTGGTATCTGCTCTTTCTTACGTGTCACTGCCTGTATTTCCCCCTCCCCTTCTGTGCCTACGTTATTCAGAGCTGAAAACGAATTTGCTGTCGGGATGTTTGCGACTATTTCCTCATCCTGTCCCTTTCCCACTGCTTTATTGCTTTCGTCATTACAGTCGATAACCCATTTATTCTCACTATCTAATTGCTGTCCTTCTCGATCACTGACGCTAACTTCGCCTTGTCTGTGTTGGCTTTTGCCCGTGTGGATGATGTCTCCCTGTTCTGGTTGCGTGCACTCTGGCTAGTGCTGCAATGGCCTGTGGTTCAGGATTCCCTCATTGTACACGACGAAACCATGCTATCAGGTTAGTTGCTTTGTGGTGCTGCAATGGGACACTGGATAATGCTTGGTTCACATCTCCAGAATTAATTGGCAGGTATCCACATTAGAATGTTAAGTCCCATAGTGCCCAGAGCCATTTGAACCATTTGAGCCATATCCACATTACAGCCAGTTACTGAGCATCGGCAAACATGGGTATCTGTACAACACGTTGGGCCCTGGCTCGCAAATTCCCTACACCCTATGGGGGAGCTAGGCATTCTCCTCACTCTCCCATAGGCAACGACAACGGCAACGCCAAACGGACACTTCAGCACCACAGTTCCCGCCTGCAGCCTCTGTGCCCACCAGAACACCAGCGAACGGTAACGCTACTTGCGTGAATAGCAGTAACTAACACCTTAGTCTTACAGTTCCCGCGTGCAGCCTCTGCGCTCGCCAGAAAACTGGAGAACGGTTACGCTACGAACGTGAAAATGCAGTCCTGTCAGGGTGCAAACCGACAACTTTGCTCCAGGGCAACACGAAACACGACAATTTTGCACAACTCAATTTTGTCGGTGGAGCGAAGAGGTAACCAAGGTGTTAAAGAGAGAGTCCTTGAGCTGTGCAGCACGTTGGCTTCGTTCTCTGGCCGCTCAGTGTCTGGTGATGGTCGGTGGGATGTTTGAGAGCGACATATATACTGTAGGAAAGGAGGGAGGGCGTGGTAAAGTAAAATGTGATGAGCAGATATAATCCTTGTCAAAGATAAAACTAAACTATCGATTGTCGTCTTGTCGAAGATAAAATTGCCTACTGATGCTGCAGAGCTACTGTCCATTGTCGCTAAGTTCCATTGCCTCCACTTTCCTATTAAAATTTATCCTGATGCTTATAAATTTCTGTGGCTTATCTACATAGTCGTTGATAATAATTTAACGTTGTAGATAACATTTCTGTTTCAAAAAACTTCACTTTGTGGTTTCTTGAGTGAAGAACTGCAGACTTCTCTACTTTTCCCAGTCGACAAAGACTTTTGTGTTCATTTATCCATGTATTTGCGCTCCTCTTGGTAGTTACAATATAAACTTTACCACACGTAGGCCTACACGGAAGTTTGTATACATCACATGTCGAAAGAGGGTGGCGTTTATCCTTCACAAATCAGAGTACTTGATTTATTTTCTTTGTTGGTCTGAAGAACAGTCTGATGTCATGTTTCTGTAAAAATTTACCAATCTGATCCGTTACTTTTTTAATAAAAGGGAGAGAAGTTCTATCTTTCCATCATTGTGGTTCATCCTTGTCCTTTGGTCTTCTAACCTTGGTCGCAAAATTCTCTTTACCTCTTTCCCTCAGTAGCCATTTTCCTCAACGGCCTGCTTCAGATGTTTTATTTCAATGTCAAGGTGTTCCGATCTGCACATTCGTTTGGCTCTTTCGACAATACTTTTAATGAAACCTCTCTTTTGTTGTGGATAGTGATTGGAATTTTTATCCAAATATCTCTCTGTATGTGTTACTTTCTGAAAAACTTTGTTCCAAACTTCCATCTGAACGTCTCACAACTAAAACATCCAAGAAAGACATTCTGTTATTTTCCATTTCCATAGTGAACTGGATTTTTTGATTAATTTTATTTAGATGATCAAATAATTCGTCCAAAGCCTTTCTACCATAGGACCAAACCACAAATATATCATTTAAAAAGCGATATCACCGATATCTTGTTTGCTTTGTTTGAATTTCTCCATATAGAAATTACCAATTTGAGGACCTAATGGGTTATCCATTGCTACACCATCAAGTTACTCATATAATTCATCATCCCATTAGATCTGACTCGAAGTAAGGCACTGTCTAAAAAGAGCAGTCAAATATCCTGGAAAAATATCCATTATAAAAATCATAACTTCGCTAACAGGAATCATAGTGAATAAGGACACTACATCAAAACTTACAAGAATATCTTCAGGAGCCAGAATTGGTCCTTCAAGTTTCTCAATGAAATGAATCAAGTCTTTTATTTTGGAAGTTTGTGGTAAGGTCTCAGCAAACTACTGAGGTCATCAGTCCCTAAGCTTACTCATTACTTAATCTAACAAACTGACTTACGCTAAGGACAACACACACACCCATGCCTGAGGGAGGACTCGAACCTCTGACAGGGGATGCCATTCAGACCATGACAACGTGCATCAGACTAAGCGACCAACCCGTGCGGCCGCAAGTCTTTTATGTATGAGTCAGTTTTCCCAGTATATGTACACTGTCCAGTCTCGCCATGTTCCTGAATGGATGACATGCACGCACACACACACACATACACACACACAGACACACACGCACACACACACACACACACACACACACACACAGTCCCGCGCAAATAAAATCCCTGATCCAGCTGGGAATTGAACCCAGGACCCCATGATCCAGAGGGAGCAATGCTAGCCACTAGACCACGAGCTGCAGATGGTTGGCTAGTGTCGCTACACAGAGTCCACCATACAACAGAAGACACATGCCCAAAATCCAAACGCCAACAACACCTCATGGGTTGTGGGAGGTACTGCTTCATGTCACAGTGGTAATACGTAACTTTACCTTCTCTGGGAGGGTATGCCCCTCGAAAGCCAGCCAGAATAAAGGCACTGGTATCAGTGTAGTTGTCTTTATGATCCTTCTGTACACGTCGAAAAAATGAACTCTATATCACTCCAGATTAGTCATCATCAGTTTGCAAGATGAGGTCCCAATGAAAAATCACTCTCTGGTTCATATTCAGACACTGGTGAAGGGAGTAGACACAGGTACGTCACCAAGGCGATTACAAGCACGGGGGGCTGCAGAATGGGTGGCAGAAGAAGCTTTGATCAAGAGGGAACCCGACCACATCTTACTGAGAGACTCTACAGGGTGGTCCAAAAGTCCGGAAACACCCTGATAAAATCCAAATTGAGTAGCAAACAAGGAAACAAAGTCCCTACACACGAGGAACGGGAAGGGGGAAACTTTATAGACTATGCCACCAACATGGCGGCCATCTTGAAGGCCGCCATCTTGGATTCGACTCCAAAATTTCAAATGGGAATGTGGTCCTGTGACATATCAAACAGAAAGAGAATTTCACCAGAAAAACAATGCCATTGTTATTTTAAATATAGCTTTATTCATTCTCGGGTTATAGCCAATTACTTGCGGCAGCAGTGGGACGCTCGGCAGCGTGAGTATTACGTACTGAGAAGTCATAAAATGCAGTCTGAAACGGTGCAAAGTGACTATCCCATGCCTGATATGTTACATGTGTTTAACTGTTAGGTATCATTTACTCATGCTAACGTTTTAATCATTGTTTCCTTGTTTGCAGGTTACAAAATGTCCTTGACACGTGAAGAACGCATTGAAATCATCTTCACATCAGGAGAAAGAAGCACAAGGGGCATTGCTGAAGATTTCAACAGTCATCACTCAACCAGACAGCCCATCACTCACAGCGCAGTTGCCAAGCTTTTGGCCAAATTCCGAGCAACAGGTTCTATCGCAGATAAACCTAAGGCTGGAAGACCAAAATCCGCCACCAATGAAGCAACAACAGTGAGCGTGTTGGCACCATTTAGCAAGAGTCCGCAACAGAGTACTCGTCGGCTGTCACAAGAATGTGGGGTTAGTCGTACCTCCGTACTGCGAATTTTATCGCAGCACAAATGGCACCCGTACAAAATTCAGCTGCTCCAACACCTGAACGAGGATGACCCAGACCGTCAGGTACAGTTCGCAGAATGGGTGACACAGCAGCTGCAGATAAACCCACGTTTCCCCCGTCAGGTGCTGTTCAGTGATGAAGCCAATTTCTTTATCAATGGTGAAGTGCACAAGCATAATCACAGATACTGGTCTGACACAAATCCACACTGGATTGATGCTTCCAAAACGGTCGACTCACAAAAAGTGATGGTTTGGTGTGGTGTGTGGGGTACCAATGTCGTTGGACCTTTTTTTATTGACGGTACCTTAACAGCCAACAGTTATCTGAGGTTATTGGATGAAGTGTTTCCCTCGTTGTTAACGGAGGACATTTCTGGAATTCTTCCAGCATGATGGAGCCCCACAACATTATGGGCACAATGTGCGAGCATACCTGGATGTACAGTTCCCTCAAAAGTGGATTGGTCATAGAGTTGCTGTGGAGTGGCCACCACGTTCACCAGATTTGACTCCTTTGGAATTTTATCTTTTGGGTAATGTCAAAGCACTGGTTTATTCTGTGAAAATACGGAATTTGCATCATCTAAAAGAGCGCATTGTTGAGGCGTGTGGTTAAATTCAGCCAGATGTGTTGGTCAAAGTTCATCAGGACTGGGTTCGGAGGATAGCATTAACATTCCAATATGATGGACAACATATCGAGCCATTCCTATGACTGTTGGTGGTCTCTCGGAGCTGTGTAACATCAGCGTAATGTCTCTTCGGCACATAACACACATGCTGCCGAGCGTCCCACCGCTGCCGCATGCAACTTGCTATAACCTGAGAATGAATAAATCTATGTTTAAAATAATAACGGCACTGTTTTTCTGGTGAAATTCTCTATCTGTCTGATACGTCACATGACCACATTCCCATTTGAAATTTTGGAGTTGAATCCAAGATGGCGGCTTTCAAGATGGCCGCCATGTTGGTGGCATAGCCTATAAAGTTTCCCCCTTCCTGTTCCTTGTGTGTAGGGACTCTGTTTCCTTGTTTGGTACTCCATTTGAATTTTATGAGGGTGTTTCCAGACTTTTGGACCACCCTGTACTTAGCCAAACATGCCCTCAATACCTCCACAAAAAACAGTGGCTTTGTGGCGGTAAATCTGTCCCCATCTATTCTAGGATAACCAGGTAGCGGAGAAAGTGTTTCATCCCATGACGAGTGTGGCGCCTCCCATGGGTGTAGCCAGGGAAGGGAAGGCCATACAGTCATAAGAAGCAGCATTAAATGATGCATTACCAACAGAGTAGACGACCATAGAAGAACATCCAGATCTGATATGTTTTATATGCGAAGCATCCACATTGATACCACCTACTCCAATCAGGGGCTCTCCCCATAGGTGGCACCCAGCCACAGCAACAACCATTTGACACGGCGGCCATTGCCGGGAGTTCCGATGCTCCAGGATGACAAGCAACCCCTACTTGGCACACAAGGGGAAGGAATAGCTCAGGTATCAGCAGTGTGATCCCTCTGTTGGCAGGGGGCCCAGCCAGATGGGTACATAACAGCCCCACCACACCGACTGGCTACACGTGCTGGTGACCTAGTGGGGTGGAGGGGGGCTACTGGGGGGGAAAGAAGAGGGAAAGGGAGGGGGAAGAGGAATCCACAACACAGAAGCTAGGGAGGGAGTCCTTCCCCAAATGGCTCACATTACAGACAAAAAATTTAGAAGTGTAGGTCAAAATGCCAAAAAGGATGAAAGAGCATCCAACAGGAACAAAATTGCAGGGAACCAGATGGATAGCCAGGTCAACATAAACAAAAACACCTAGAGGGGGGAAGCAGTGGACGGTGGGGAAGGAGCCAGGATAGGGTGGCAGGGGCACAATGGAGTAAATGCAGCCTGGGAAGGAAGAAGGGACTGCAATAGCTTGGGGCTACTTGTGTGGCACACATGAACTCAAAGAGCCATGAGCTCCCTGGTGGGACCGTTGCAATACAACTAATACACAGAACAAACAGAGCAAGAACCACAATGGACTTTTTTTTGTTGTAATTCCAGTAGAGGCTTCCTGGATTGCCTGGAGCCTGTATTTTTATATGCTCTCCATCAGAAACTCCATTTCAGTTTGGAAACTGCCATTTTTCCATAACACGTTACCTATAGCATCCCATTTATTCTTCATTTGGCACAGGCACCATCTCGTCCAACAAATCATCAATTACTGTTCTAGACATGTAATGGACGTTTGCTCCACTGTGGATTTTACGAACCTGTAGCTGGAGGACAGTTCAAAGGAATCTCTTGTAGCAAGGAACTAGAAAAAGTTTTTAATCTGTAAAATATTTGCAGTATTGTAAATCTTTTGAAATAAGATAAGCAATTTAATTTTTTTTGGTAAGGTGGAATAGTGGAATGCAAAAAAAAGTTGGCATCTGCTCGTACCCAACTACAGAAGACATTGCATGCCCTACATGGTAGAACAAGAAACTATGTCCAATGTTTCTTACATGCAAAACAATAATGTGCATGAACACGAATGTAATACAGATGCCCAAGAGGAACAGTCTATTGTTGAAAAATAGGAACAACGTACACAACAAGACAACGAAGATGAAGAACCAATGATTAAAACTTAGGATACTGACAAAATTTGATACAAAGTGATCAGCATTCCTAGGAGTCCTCAGCTGATTTTTCTGTCACCTTAAATAAGAAGAACACGTTGATGAAACCACAATTGAAACGATAACTTCAGAGTGAAGTTCAACCACAAGAATTTGCATCAAGCCAGCTCATGGTTTACATGTTAGGGCGAAAAACGCTGAAAAACAACTTAACAGATAGCTAATGGAAAGGGAAGTACAAAAACCGATTAATGCTTTTTTTGGCCAGTATAGCACCAGTCCTAAATTTGTGGTATTCACTGCAATTTACCGAAACTGCAAGTACGATTTTTTCCAGTTATACAACACTTCGAACTAAAGCAACTCGTGAATAACGAGCCAGTCCATCAGTTTCTCCGTTATCCTCTAATTCTTCACCAAGGTCTGTTGAACACCGTACACTACATCTGGGGAAAGCAAGTCATTCAACTCTACTCAGCAGTTTATGCATCAGCTAAGAGATTCACACAATTCCTTTATAAATAATCAGAGCCATTATCCTCAAATCTCACCAGCATCCTCATCAGGATCATCTGTTCCACCTGTGACAAAGAATAAAACAGAAATGCTGTCCTTAAAACTTTTTGTTTACCATCTATATACTCTTTTTTGAACCTACCTTCAAAAACATTGCCAGCTGGTCTTAAGGTGAAATTGATAGTCTCCAAAAAGTGTCATTTTTTCTCAATGTTGGTTCTAGTTTATTTAAAAGTTAACAGAAGGTGTGATGTGTCGTCTTAAAATATTAATGAAACCTCCTCTCATTATCCATGAGATGAAGAAATATTCAAAACTCTCCTCATATTGGTCTAGGTTTCCAGGCACTGTGGATCCACATACTTCGTTTTTGCCTTTTTTCTTTCTCTAAAGCTAGTGCCTTACAGGTCACTGCAAGGAACAACAGAAATGCAGATGAGCCTCAGTTATGTGGGGTTCCTGGAGAAATGGGCTAGAGCATGGCCACCACCGTCTGACACTCGGTCCTGACAAGAACTGGAAATGTGTGACTGGACCTTCATTCGGCCTATGCACCACCCTATGATTCGTCAGAACTTTACAAAATCCTGAAGAAAAAAAAATTATAAACCCTATATCTTTTAATGAGTGTTGACGTATCCAAACCTAATGTGTGCATGTGAGAGGTAGTACAGATGCAAGTGCATGCATAAGGTAAGTGATACCAAATCGGAAATAATTTGGGGGTATGACAGGGTCAAATGTGATAGCTAACTTTTGCACAAAGTAAATTTTTTCTGTTTCATGGATTGTGGTATAATCAGCACTATTTTAGCGTTACTCAACTTAAATTTATAGCTTTTTGTGCTTTACGTATGTGCTACGAAAGTTGCAGCTGTGCACGAACAAAGCCAATGGCGCAGTCTGCAAATCATTCACTGTTGACTTCAGATCAAATTGTTGGACGTTTCTTATTGTTTTGAATACAGTATAAAAATCAATAACATGCACAAATCGTTGATATGCATGCACTATCACACATACTCACGAGTGTATGAGAGGGGCCCTACCATTACCACTTTTGAAGTAATGGAGCCGAAGACAATTTTGATTGAATAGTTTGAACTTCCAGTACTTCACGTCAGTATATATTTTTTGCACTGTGGCACTTTCTACAGACCATAGACAGTGTTACCAATCATATTCTGTGTACTATATATTTCATTTTCATCATGCAAGAAGACAATACATCCATATTCTTGTCTGACAAGCGCCTGATCCACCTTCTGCTCAGCTTCTGCGAGCAGTAGCGCATCATATTTCTGTATATTATTTATCTTATGCCTATCAGTCACTAATAATGATGTGGAAAGGCTTCCAGGTAGTATCATCGAACCTTGGAGTAACAATAAATCTCTTGCCTCACATCAGTTTCAGCTGGCAGAGGATGTGAAATCCAGAAATTCATTAAGAGTATAACGAAAACATCTGTATAATGTTTTAAATACCCTGCCATGCTGGTTCCGATCAGCAGATGTCGGAAAAGCCTCTAAATTCATGACGTTGCCACTTACGCGTTTTCTGATAAAACTAACTGCGCGAAACAAAGCAAAACATTACATTTTCATATTTCTATAATTATCGCTTTTTGAACAATTTTTTTCAAAATCGCATAATATACCATAGTTTATACCAAGTGTTTCTGAATACTCAAAATAGTTTCATTTCTGCATGATTATTTATAATGAACCCACCTCCATGACCGAGGATGTGCAGTGTGTGGAAATATCCAGGTCATGCTATTGCCATACAATGCCGTCAGCACCCACAATTACATTTCATATTGATATAAACAAAACAACGCAGTTCACATTTAGCAGTCCCTTAGTAATACATCAGATATGATTACACTGCGGAAGTTCATTTAAGTTAGTCCATAATTAGACAATACAATGACCAAAACTCGCTCAGTTCGACGACATTCACGTTTGGTGATCATAACACAGTCCAGGCAGAATATTCATTAATTTCAAATACAAAATACAATTAAAAGTAATAAAACATTAAAGTTAGTGAGTTTCCCGTTTTGAGGTGTGGGTACTGTTGCGTGCAGAATGTACCATATGTAACTGTGGCGAGAGTCAAAGAATGAAAGTGCGTCCAAATTTGATGTTATTTGCTTACCATCATACCACAGACTGACTATTTTGGGAGATATCCGACAATTTATAGATGAGCTTAAGGACAAACTTATTGTGAAAATTACATAGAGCTTTAAAATTTGGCGTGGTTGAAATTTACTGTTTCTGATCAGGGTCTCTACGTGGACAAGAAAAAAATCCGGATTTCCCGGTTAAAAACACAATTTCTCCCGGATGAAATTACGTATAAAGCAGATGAAAATACATACGTGTTAAGCAACAGTGTACTTTCCCTCGGAGCTGTAAAACCTATCAGTCCTTTGAATCGTGAAGGTCTTATACCGGCGGAGGACGTCCCAGCACTTTAGGAAACGAAATCCAGGAAAAACAATGCATTTGGTAAGATGTTTGATGCGAGACAATATGCACAGAGTTTGTTTTCGTATTGCGAACGTATATACACAAATTCCACATATTACAGCACGGTAGCTTCCGAAGCTCTAAAATAGAGATTGCGTTGAGCGATGCACTTTTGTCAGCCAGTCATAGCTCATGTCACGTGATCTCGCTAGCGAATGACGGCAGTTATTCAGAGCATGAGGCCTACGAGAAAGACAGGCCGCGGCGCGTACGTTCCGAAGGTAGGCCGAGCTCGCTCAACTCAGTAAAGTGCGTTTCTACACCGGTTAACTCGTAACTAGACGTGTGTGTACGAACGAGAATTGCATCGTCTATTGGAATCCACTATTATTAGTCCTGCAATGATAGGAAGACCGTAGGCCTACTAACAGGCTATAATTTGGCAATTAAAATCATGCAAAAATGATTATCAGTTGCGTAAGGCACCACATCTTCTATGAAAGGAGAACTGTTACGAAGAAGAGACTAAATGCCGTAAACGAGCGATTATACCATTTCCATCGAGAACTGATTTTAAATTTTGTTGTACGAACAGTAATCAGTAAGACTTCATAATAACGGATTCCAGTACAAGATGCAATTCTCGATGGTATACACGCACCCAGTTGCGAGTTAACAGATGTAGACACGCGAGTTAAGGGAACGGCTGAGCTCGGGCGGCTCTCCGTGGCGTACGCGCCGTGGCCTGTCTCTCGTGGGCCTCATTCAGAGCATAAGACATGTTATGTAATCAACCACTAGCAGCATCATTGTTAAGTAGCGCGACCATACAAAGACGAAAGGTTAATGGGTTAAAGTAATGCGAGTACACTATATCTTCACGAAAAGGTGAACTTTCACATATAATATTGGGTATTAACAATGTTTTGCTGTTTTTTTTCTCGGAGGGCATGGTTAGGCAGGAACCTAAGAATGCTTCGGAAACTAAACTGCTGTATTTGATGTATTTCAGACATATATTTTCGTATTACGTAAACATTCAGTTCAGATGCCGATGTGAATCAAAGATCTTTGCAAAACGCGTTGTTCTTTGCTAGATTTCAATTCCTAAAGTGCTCGGAAGTATAAAACCCCTAACCTTTCCATAAGCCGTTTTCCAATAACACAACTGATTTAGTTTTTATTTCGTGATCATGGCTGCAGCGATGTAGGAAAACCTTTACAAAATGATGTTTATACTTAGCTGTAGTCGGTGTCATGTTTTCTCGAAGAGTGATGCAACAACTTTTACATTGTTTTTTTTTCGAAACTCCGAATGTACTGTACAACATTTAAACACCCACTGACGCATGGCTGCGAGCACTCACAGCAAGGTCTAGGGATCTTTGCGAGCATTCTGCGTTCTGCCTGACTGGGACTGGCGTGGCAATGAAGGATGGGACAGAACAGGAGCAGTCACCACGGCGTCAGCTGGTCAATGCAAAGCGATGCAGTGACTGGATGAAGTGGGAAGAGACATCGCTGCGAGCTGAGATGGTGAGGTGAGGTGACCAAGCCAGCAATCGATCACACGAAAGACGAACCATCGCTTTCAGCAGCTAACGTCGTTACATGCCTGCTCAAAATCCCAATACCGTGAAACGCCATAATACAGCCGCTGTTACCGTGATTAAATACAAATAAAACAATTGCCGTTTGTACATCCAATGCCAAAAAATATAACTTGATATATATAAAGAGACAAAAAACGTCGAGACAGTATTACAGGAATATACTAGCTGGCAGATAAGTGGTAAACAAAAACATTACGTAAGTTGGTCAATAATTAAAAAAGAAAAGTCTGGAGCAAGAGTCTCGAAATACTTCATTGAACCGAGTAGCATATTCAGATGATCATAGACTACCGTGTAGCTAGCACGTTCCGGGTTGTTTTTGTGCTCTATCTTTGCAACAAACATTCGCAGATACAGAAGCAGTTACTAGAGCGCACTCTGCAACATCGAAGTTCTTCACCCATCGGACCACGCAAAACTTCAAGTGCAACCGTTCCGATTCCGTGGTCCAAATACACAGAGCTACTGTGGAATGGAAATCCTTAAATAGCTTTTACAAGGCATGTACAAACTGAATTATCATCCAGAGTGTTTCCTTTGCTGCGGACTTGCTTAGCAGAAAAATGTGGAGAGGGGGCTTGCAAGTACGTCAAACAGCAGCAAGAAAACATAACGTGAAGACAACCATAACAGCTGAACAGCTGTTTATTACGTTTCTAGGTACGGAGGGATACATAAAAAGCGACATTATCCGTATACTGGATGTCAAGTAAAACCATATTTCTAAATTAAGTGGGTAAATCATTCCCCTACAAATAAATCAACATGTACGCTGGTACAGAATCTAGGCTTTAAATTAAAATCGGTATATGTACAACAGAAGGTCTACCAAGTCCTAAAGCACTTCGGAAATTCCACACAGAGTAGAGCGCCTCAGCTGTAAAGTAACTGGGAGGCCAAGTCGTTCGTAACCGGCAGACTTCATAACTTAGAAATCGTGGATGGGAGACGAGAGCAAGCAACCAATAGCAGCCGAGAGAGAGAGAGAGAGAGAGAGAGAGAGAGAGAGAGGGGGGGGGGGAGAAGAAGCCTCATGGTAAGGAAAAAAGTAGAACGCTAAGGTGGCGAAGCCTTCAGAACTTTGGTCGATGAGCACGGTAGCCTTAGCGTCTTTCGCCTTTATAATGGAGGTGCTGTACTGTACATGTAAAATTAGCTACACACTTGCAACAGATTACTGAAGTAAGATTGGTTGATAAGTCGTCATTAATAGTTTCTTACGGGGTCGACAAACGCAACTCTACTAATACTATCATAATTAACGCTGGCCGGCCGAAGTGGCCGTGCGGTTAAAGGCGCTGCAGTCTGAAACCACAAGACCGCTACGGTCGCAGGTTCGAATCCTGCCTCGGGCATGGATGCTTGTGATGTCCTTAGGTTAGTTAGGTTTTACTAGTTCTAAGTTCTAGGGGACTAATGATCTCAGCAGTTGAGTCCCATAGTGCTCAGAGCCATTTGAACCATTTTGAATTAACGCTGATTGTTGCTTGGCAGAGACAGTGTTGTCAAACGTGCCTCGCTCGCTTTTCAAATTACACAGTCTGTCAATAGTCAGTGTGCTCGGCTCACCTGTTGAATTCAGTTCTGCGCACGTGCGGAGCAAAGTTTTATAAGCTGACAAGGTAGGTAACATTCATTGTGTCATACACTCCTGGAAATTGAAATAAGAACACCGTGAATTCATTGTCCCAGGAAGGGGAAACTTTATTGACACATTCCTGGGGTCAGATACATCACATGATCAGACTGACAGACCCACAGGCACATAGACACAGGCAACAGAGCATGCACAATGTCGGCACTAGTACAGTGTATATCCACCTTTCGCAGCAATGCAGGCTCCTATTCTCCCATGGAGACGATCGTAGAGATGCTGGATGTAGTCCTGTGGAACGGCTTGCCATGCCATTTCCACCTGGCGCCTCAGTTGGACCAGCGTTCGTGCTGGACGTGCAGACCGCGTGAGACGACGCTTCATCCAGTCCCAAACATGCTCAATGGGGGACAGATCCGGAGATCTTGCTGGCCAGGGTAGTTGACTTACACCTTCTAGAGCACGTTGGGTGGCGCGGGATACATGCGGACGTGCATTGTCCTGTTGGAACAGCAAGTTCCCTTGCCGGTCTAGGAATGGTAGAACGATGGGTTCGATGACGGTTTGGATGTACCGTGCACTATTCAGTGTCCCCTCGACGATCACCAGTGGTGTACGGCCAGTGTAGGAGATCGCTCCCCACACCATGATGCCGGGTGTTGGCCCTGTGTGCCTCGGTCGTATGCAGTCCTGATTGTGGCGCTCACCTGCACGGCGCCAAACACGCATACGACCATCATTGGCACCAAGGCAGAAGCAACTCTCATCGCTGAAGACGACACGTCTCCATTCGTCCCTCCATTCACGCCTGTCGCGACACCACTGGAGGCGGGCTGCACGATGTTGGGGCGTGAGCGGAAGACGGCCTAACGGTGTGCGGGACCGTAGCCCAGCTTCTTGGAGACGGTTGCGAATGGTCCTCGCCGATACCCCAGGAGCAACAGTGTCCCTAATTTGCTGGGAAGTGGGGGTGCGGTCCCCTACGGCACTGCGTAGGATCCTACGGTCTTGGCGTGCATCCGTGCGTCGCTGCGGTCCGGTCCCAGGTCGACGGGCACGTGCACCTTCCGCCGACCACTGACGACAACATCGATGTACTGTGGAGACCTCACGCCCCACGTGTTGAGCAATTCAGCGGTACGTCCACCCGGCCTCCCGCATGCCCACTATACGCCCTCTCTCAAAGTCCATCAACTGCACATACGGTTCACGTCCACGCTGTCGCGGCATGCTACCAGTGTTAAAGACTGCGATGGAGCTCAGTATGCCACGGCAAACTGGCTGACACTGACGGCGGCGGTGCACAAATGCTGCGCAGCTAGCGCCATTCGACGGCCAACACCGCGGTTCCTGGTGTGTCCGCTGTGCCGTGCGTGTGATCATTGCTTGTACAGCCCTCTCGCAGTGTCCGGAGCAAGTATGGTGGGTCTGACACACCGGTGTCAATGTGTTCTTTTTTCCATTTCCAGGAGTGTATTTCATTATGCGTAATAACGAGGCGCAGCCTTATTTACATCCATCGTTCCTCTCAGTAAAGGTTGCCCACCAACAACCACTGCGACTGCACCATGTCGATTGGCTTTCAAGATGGCTGGCTTTCAGATCCAGCATTCAAGGACGGGTTAGTGAAAGTACCCACAGACCTTTATAGTGCTAAATGTGGATTATGTCCAGAGACCCTCATTAACATCCGTACTATGGGAAGATCGGCTCTTACAAGTCACATGACAAAATCCAAGTAGCACGTCGCGAAAGCAGCTGCCATGAGAAGCACAACAAGTTTGTACGTCTACACCGGACCGGCGGCGACCACTTAAACCCAGCAGACAGACTCTACTTCCACTACCACATCTGCGGATTCAGCTGGGTCAACAACAGTGGCGTTGGCGCTGGAATTGTTGCGCCTCCGCGGAAGGATGTCACTGCAATGTCAAAACCCAGGGATAAACTGAGAGGAATTGATCGGATGATAATAAAGGACGAAGTAACAAAGCCAGAAATATTGTGGTGTTTGGAGTGCATCGTTTCACACAAAGCCACTGCGTAGTTCTGCGAAGGACGTGTTACCTTTCCCTGAATGTTCTTCAACAGTGAAGTGGCCAAGAGCATGAAAAGGACAAAATCGGTTATATCGTGCAATATGGACTAGCTCCCTTCTTCGAGTCTGAACTTAAAGCTGACCTCGTAAACGCATCACGGATTGTTGTTTGTTTTGACGAATCCTTGAACAAGGTGTGCAAAAGAATCCAGATGGACATTTTAGTGCGTTATTGGGACATTAAAAAATATCTAGTGTGCCTCCGCTTTTCTAGGCAGTTCGACAGCAGCTAAGCTACTCGAGTATTTCAAGAAAAAAATTCCCGGCGAGGCAATGAAAAAACTTTTACAAGTATCGATGGATGGCTCTAAAGTCAACTTCGCGTTCATAAGCGAACTTAATTTTTGAAAGAAATTTAAGGAGTAGACCCCGTTTTATTGTAAATTGGAACGTGTGGGCTTCACTTTGCTCACGGCGCCTTCAAGTCCACAATTCAGGAAACACAGTTGATGATAATTCAGTTTTTACGTGCCTTGTACAATCTTTTTAAGGAAGTCCCTGCCAGAAGAGCTCTGTATATTTCGACAACGAAATCGGAACTGTTTCCCTTAAAGTTTTGCGCGATCCGATGGCTGGAGAATGTGGAAGTTGCTGAGCGAGCTCTAGTAATGCTTCCGTTTCTGCGAATATTTGTTGCAAAGCTGGAAGAAAAAAACAAACCAAAATGTGCTGGCTACAGAGTAGTGAAGGATCACCTCAAGGACAAGCTACTCGGTCCGAAAATTGCCTTTTTAAAGACTCCTGCTGGAGACTTGACACCTTTACTAAAGTATTTCCAATCCCATTGGCCACTAGCACCGTTCCTCCACTCTGCTTAGACAGAGATAATGGAGACAACGATGACACGGTTTATCCAGCCGACGAAGATCTCGCCGTCAGTTAATTTGGACAAGGAATCCAATCTTTTGGGTGTGAACCTCGTCGAGATTGGGTACACCATCAAGAATGAGTTCAGAAAGTGCAGGTCTCTCACAGCCTTTGAAATCGCTAAGTTCCAGAACGAATGCAGAAGACGAATGATCAAGCTCGTGTCAAAGTTGATGGAGAAATTTCCCCTACACTTTAGGTTCACAAAAGCTGTAAGTTGCTTTGATCCCACAATAGCGTGCAGGGAGGCTGGTCCCAAACGATTACATTCCATTCCACAGATTTTGGTGGAGATCAATTGGATGGACAGTGGATGTGCCGATAAAGCAGAAGTGCAATACGCTTCTGTTGTAGGGAACTGCAAAACAAAATTCGAAACATTCAACAAAAAGGGGCAACGGCTGGATGAGTTCTGGAGGAAATGTCTCAAGAACCAGAATGCAAAGTGCCACGAGCTGCAGAAGGCAATGGAAATTGCGCTCACTTTGTCGCACGGTCAAGCAGCTGCGGAGCGAGGATTCTCGGTGAACAAAGAGTGCCTCTTCGAGAATATGAGGGAATAATCTGTAGTGAGCAGAAGACTGGTGTACGACGCAGTCAAGACACACGGCAGAGTCCAAGGAGTGCCTGTAACAAAGTCCCTTATACACTCTGTAAGAAACTCACGAGATCGATATGCTGAAGAACTCAAAAATCGAAACGACAAGTCATCCAGGAAAAAGGATCATCTGACTAAAAGGAAGATTGTTGGCGCAGAAATAAGAAAGCTTAAAGAGAAGGAGGCAAAACTTGTGCGGACCATTCAAAACGCACAGATAGAGCGAGAATCTATTACAGAACGAATCAATGCTCTCGCACACATCTCCAAGTGAGCTAGTCTCCAAAGTCAATTCCTAAATTACAGTATTTGTTGTTAAACATGGTACTTACTTCTAAATTATTTGTTGTATTGTCTAATAATAATTAAAATGTTTCTTTAATAAATGTTTTTAAAACAAATGAACACGATAGCGTTATTTATTTTAAACTGCTAACTCCCATAGATGTTTAAATATACATTTCAAACAATACCTTTCAAGTTTTAAAATAAAGGCCGGAGGTAAAATTTAGCAACACGAAAATCCGAAAAGGTATTTTACGGAAAAAAACTCTTATTATTCTTAAACGAAAGAAAGTAATTAAAGATCTTCAACAACGATTAAACCGCAAGCTTTTGTATTTAAATACAAACAATAATAAAATCAGAAAAATTGAGGAATTTAAGAGGTAAAATACATACTTGTCCTTACCGAAAGCAAATTTTGGAGTGGGTAACATAGTAGCTGCGCTTGACACAGGTTTTCGCTCTAAACTGGACTAATTTCGTACGAGAGCAAGGTACGGATGTCCCACTACCTGTCGCTTGACTGGTGCTGCCTTCTGTTGTCCATTTATAGGATTAGTTAGAAAGAAGTAGTAGCGAACGTTAGAGCTGTTTGGAGACGAAGACAGAATTCACCAGCAAAAAAAAGTAGAAAAGAAGCTAACTGGTATTGCTTTGCATGCCAGAGCACTTCGTCTTTTCTATACTATAGAAAAGTCGAAGTGTTCTGGCATGAAGAGACTTGTGACATTGCTCAGTAACACATTTTGCACTTTTTTTGAAGGTTAATTATACTTTTTGCCACCGATTGCATAATTTATCTATGAAAGAACAACATTAAATATGAAAACTTGAAACTCGCTCTTTTTTTAGCGTGTGTTACACGTTAAGTTATATCAAATACAAATGTGCCGGAAAAATTTTAAATAGTGGCATAAATGACTTATCTTCTGGGCCCGAAACTTTTCAAATGGCTGATCCTCAAAGTGTTTAGTTTTGAATGATAGTTATAACGCCCTGTGATTTAAGAAATTAACTGCACATTCTCACACGTAAACATAAGTCATCTTGCGTGGAAATTTACTTGGAAAGTAACGCTTCTCAAGCCACTATTCGTAATATTTTCCACTGATCTTTTAGAAATGTAAACAATTGTGACGTCACGCATGTCGAATGCACGTTAGTTGTTACGGACGTACTGCATAATCTTCGACCTAAAGCCTTTGACACTTTTCGGTGTTGGCAAACTTGTCTGTCAATTGTGTAAATTACCAATTTTCTATGCAACTAAAATTTTATTATGGTGTTATTCTCTGATTTGTGTTTCATTGCTGCAGTATTATTCAGCAGTAGTGGGCTAAAGTTCTTTGTCAGTGTATCAGATCTTACACGTCAAACCTACAAACATTTAACTGAAATCTGAAACAATGAAAAGTCCCAGAAATCTAAAAAATTCCCGGGCTTTTCCCAGACCGTACACACCCTGTTGATGAACTACAAGCATCAACAATTTTGGATTCCAGAAAATGTTTCTGTACTGATTACAAAATCATAAAACAAATGGACACTATTTTTCCTCTGCAATGTGAATCCCCTAATTCACATTAATGCATGCCATGCTGCTGTCAAGGACCGGGTGTGCAGCTGTTCTCAAAAAATCTTCCCCGAGTTTTTCACGCCAATTTTTGATTTTTCCAGGGACGAATTATGGTTATTCTCTAACAAATTATGATTGCTTTTATGACAAAATCTACAAATTTTGTCAACATATAGGAACATAATGGAGGGTATACTATGAGTTAAAAGAAAAAACAAACATTTTTTTTATTTTAACCAAGAAATAAACATACCAGTATGTGATGGCAAAATCAAGTGTAAAATGTAATCTGAACGAAGAACAATAGAAAAATTACAGTTCAGTCAAATTCATGTGACTGTCATCTCTGTTCGACGTTTATTTCCAATAACCACTCACAGTCGTCAGGTAGCAGCATTAGTAGTACAGGGTGTAAGAAGTGCGTCGGGGGACGCTTCGTCACTCGTCACAGAGGTGTGAAGTCGTGCCACTATCTTGTTCACGGAACTAACTAGCCAGCCAGTGTCCAGTGCCGAGAGCACTGATTGGCCGGCTGATTTCGATACGCTGCTGTCACAACAGGACAATCTATTTATTGCTGGCGACCTAAACACCCAACGTACAAGATGGAACAATCACCTCATTAAGACAAGTGGCCGGCAACTCCTGCGAGTGGCAGAAAGGAACGATACCATAATTGTAGGACCACACCAACCAACATACTTCCCCGACAAAGGACAATCTGATGTACTGGAAGGTCATACTGTTGAAAGGCACCCAAAACGCAGTGACAGCAACCATAAGAAGAGCAATGTCTTCGTACCATGACCCTCTAATATTTGACATGGACTTATACGGCGCATTCCCACCTGAAAAATCCAAACTCGACATTCGTGGCATCAACTGGCAAGCATATCGGATCCAGATTGAGCAAAATATCTCCAATTCACAAGGAGCAGGAGCAGGAACCACACTCCTCTGTCTCACATTAAACGCATTAGAGGCAGCAGCTGCAGGAGCCCAACATAGGCCCAGAACACACCAATAGGACAGCCTACACCAGTTGCCCTCTACCATACTAGCAACAATACATGAAAAGAACCACATATTCAGGGAATGGCAAACCAACAGGAACCCAGCTACCAAACTCCTAGCCAACAGACCCAAATGTGAAATTAAAGCAGCCATCCAGGAATACAGGAGTCAAGTATGGGCACATAAAATCTGCTCACTTCAGCTGGAGGACCAGACTACATGGAAAATGACCAAGAGTTTACTAAGGAAAGGACAACGGACGCCTCCAATCCACATGGGAAAAATTTCATCAGTGAACCAGATACTGAGGCTAATGCACTGGTGAACGTGTTTGCCAAGAACTTTACGCCAGACGACGACACGGTGGACAGGGCATGCATAACTGGTAAGCTTGCATTCAACCATGTCCATGACATTCAAACGGCTCTATATCAAAAGATTACTGCAACATGTGGAGGATGAGCACCTACTATCGAAAGAACAATTCGGTTTCTGATGAAACCTCATCCCTACATATCAACTCCTCGGAGTTGTCGAAGAAGCATTCAGGACCATAGAATAATGGGAATTCTTTGCACTGTATTCCTGGATGTATCCTGTGCCTTTGACTGCATGTGGCACGAGTGACTATTTCAAGAACTATTAGACAGAAGAGTCCCCATGTCACATCTACTTCTACTCAAGAGTGATCTAAATGATTGAACATTCCACATATGCATTCCGGCCAGGATGTTAGCCATAAGGTGCATCAGGGCAGGAGTCCCATAAGGTAGCGTTCTAAGATCGCTACTCTATGCTTTGTACACAGCAGACCCACTTAACCTTTTCAGGGGCAAAATTAAAAAAATTAATTTTGATTTTTCCTTGTTTTTATTGTATTAATTTTCATACAGTGATACAGAAAAATGTAAAAATTAAATGAAATATACATAAACTGAAAATATACAGGGTGGTTTCAAATGGAGCCACTGCCCGCTAAATGTCATCACTTTTGATGATACAGTAAAAAGCAATTCCTTTCTGCAGATAAGCGTAAGGCTACCTGGCAGTGACTGTGTGTCCATCTGCTTCTGTGGGGTTCTTTCTTTGTGCTCCAGTGCACACAGCGCTTTGATGTTCCATGTTTTGGCATATGTTTTGCTTCTGACATACGTTTCTCCTGGGGAACAAGAGTTTTGAATTTTTTTGCAGATGGTTCTGATGGTGTACTGGGATGGCCAGGACTATCTTTGAAGACTTTACTGCCTACCACGCCTATGGCAACATGTCTTCGAAAATCTTTTAGCACTTGCTTCGCTGTTGGATTACATAATCGAAACAGAATAAATTCATTTCCAACAGAAATATCAACTATATACCCAAATAATCTTAGCCACTACCTTCGTGATTTCCTGTCTATTGCATAAAACTGTTCATCATACTGCCTTATCGACACATCCCATATTTGCATTATATGATTTTACTATTTTTGGGCAAGGTACCTTTGTGATTTTTCCATCCTTTTCTTTACACCTGACTTCTTCAACACATACAGGCGAATCAATTGTAGACAGCAACATGACTACACATTTGTCTTTCCAATGGATGCAGGCAGTCCCATCAGAACAAACTGACCAGTCAAACTCTCCTCTTTGCAACTATTTGTCTGTTTTTAGCGTAGGAAGTCCTTTTCTGTGTGATCTAATTGTTCCACAGGCAAAAAGTCCATCATCTTTTAGCTTCTGTAAAAGTGAGACACTGGTAAAAAAAAAGTTATCAAAGTATATGTAGTATCCCTTTCCTTCCAAGCCTTTACACATATCTCTCACAACTCTCTCTCCTAAGGATTTTTCCACTCTGGCATCAACTTTTCCAGATTTTGTATCCGCTCTTGATTGGCTTTTGGGGCATATATTGTTTGAATGTGATTCGTCCTTTGAACTTCACTGTGCATTCATCTATAGCTTGCTCCTTAGTAGGTGCATAGAATTCTTTGAAGTTTATCAGTATCTGATTGATTAGTGGACGGATTTTATATAATTTGTCATAATTTCTCCTCTTCCTTGAAGGCATAACAGCGTTGTCATTCATGTGAATATGTGTCAAAATCCAGCTGAACCTTTTTACCAACATTAGTGAGGAAATGTACTCATCGCGAAGTTCCTTATGGGATGACCAGCAATCACGATAATAACAAAGTTTCTTGATTCCCATTAGAATATTTATAGACAAAAATACTTTTATTACTGCTTTAGAAAGAGGCCTGAAATTGCCACCTTTCTGTGTTGCTTACAGGTTAGACTGGAAAACTGTGTGTTCTAACATAGTGTCACAAAACAGACACAAAAAAATCTACTGGTTGCATACCTTCACTGTCATTTTTAAGTTTTCCTTGTACACCAGCTTCCTCTGAAAAATTGGCGGCAAAGTTCATTGCACTGAGGTCCTTTCTCCATGAAAAATTCGCAATGGAAGACAGTGGCAAATCGTCATTAGTGCTGAAACTATCATCACTGTCATTGTCAAAATGATCCTCACTCTCATTTTCCGAAATAATTTGAGATAAAACAGGTGTTTTCATTCGCAAATCCAGATCACTGTCTTCAGCTAACACATCACTTTCACTGTCACTGCTAGTGTCAATCTGTGAGTCTGGATCTGAAGGAATATCTGCGAAAAGGCACTCCAGAATTTCCACATCCTTTACTCTGTGAGAATACATCACGTGAAACAGGGAAAAAAAAAATTCGTCACACCTACTAACGCTGCCGTTAAGCCGGGTTCACACAGGCAACAAAAGTATCGCCACTGCGAATGGCGAATTGCATTTATTTTATAGTTGCATGTGTGAACCCCTAGTTTTCGGTGGTGCCATTTAAGAAGCGCAACTTTTGTCACGCCACAAAAAGTTGAACTTGGTTCTACTTTGTTGCGCCATTTTGCCTTCTCCACAATCGAATAATGTCATTCCATTGCTACCTCGCGGCTGGATTCAAACCTTTCTAGTGCGTATTCGTACGCAGATAGTGCTTTTGTTTGTGCGTTTGCTATTAATATGTCGAAAAAGTGGTCAACAGCGACAATTATGAGATTCTTGGAGGTGTATCAAGAACGAGAATGCCTTTGGAACCACAAAAGCGAATCATACAAAGACAGAAATTTGAGAGATGCTGCATTAATTGAAATAGTAAACAGTATGCGTGAATATGTACATGGAATTGATGTAGCTACAACAAAGTTAAAAATTCGAAGCATTCGAAAGGCTTACATGAATGAACATAAAAAAGTACTGAAATCAATTAAGAGTGTTGCGTGTACAGACGGTATTTATAACCCAGGCTTGCTTGGTTTGAAGCTGCAGATTGGTTCTTAAAACATGTAGTCGAGACAAGAGAGACGAGAAACACTTTGCTAAGTAATATTTCACATTTATTACGTTTCCAAAACATCTTATTTAGTAATATGTACAGCCGATTAATCAGTTGATACAGGTGACGCCATTTTCCAAACTTCGCAATTACGAAGAATTTGTGGCGTCCTGTGTGAACGGTAGCTCACAGCGCCACTTCAGAATGACTTGACTTGTGGCGATACTTTCGTTGCGTGTGTGAACCCAGCTTGACAAGAGCAGTGGTTTCAAATGGAACCACCACAACATTCGCGGAAATAAATGCATTATTTTGGTTATTATTGCAGTACATACAGTATAAATGTAAACAGAACAGTATTCTGCATTTAATACATGCATAAAAGTTACCTAATACAGAAGAATACAGCCACAATTTGAGAACAAAGACGTTCGCGCACAGCGTACAAAAATGGCTATCCAACTCGCCTCACTACTTGCTAATATTTACAGATTTTGAAGCGGTTTCAGTGACAGTCGCTAGAGGGCAGCACCAACTAGGCTGCTGAATGGTGTTCCCAATTGTAGCCACTGGCCTTTCGCCACAAAATGTGAAAATTGTAGGTGGTTTCAAACGGAACCACTTCCCCTGAAAGGGTTAGGAGGATTCCTCTAGCACTCTACGCGGATAACACCGCGATATGTTTTCGCAGAATCAATGCCATACGCCTGCAGACAAAGGTCCAACAGCAGCTAACGCTCTCTGTGAATGTTCAATGAAATAGCGCATATAATTTTACACCACCGAAACTCAAGTACTACCAATATGTAAGAGGCAGCTACAGCCAGACATTCAATCCATTGACATACGGGGGACACCAGCCCCATGGATAAAAACAGTAAAATACCTGGGTGTAATGTTAAATAAGTGTCCCCAGATCAAGGAGCTGTGAGAGTAGGCTCTCAAAAGACGACACACTGTGGTGCCCCCAGAACTTTACGAAAGTCTGGAGTCACTTGTGTTCCAGCCGCTTCGAACACACGTTATTTTGTAGTGGGTGTAGCATAAACAGAAACACACTGCCACAGAACATTATTTGTGCAGGCTAACCAAGAAAGAAGAGCAAACCGGACCAACAAGTGACGCGCTCGGTTGCAGCAAAGAGAAAAGAAGAACTTCCGGCCCAGAATTCCGTGGAAGAATTTCGTGCACGAAAAACATTGGTGATTGTGTGTTGTGGGGAGACAACGGAAGAAAAAAAATGATTATTATTAATAGTGACTTGGTCTCGAGCAGACAGACATGTATATTTGAATTGTATCGTTGAGGAAACAAGTTATTTAATTTGGTTGAATTCAGTCATGTGCGAATGCCCTAAGAAAGTGTGGGCTTACTGTTTAATGTGGCAGTGAAATGGTGTATTGAATTTTGAATACAGAATATGTTAACAGCAACTGAATTTTAAGAGTGTCTTTATTTGGACTAGATAATAGGATTTTGGAATAGTAGATGAATTTTCACCTTCTTCAAAATATAGAATCTTCAGAGAAGAGTTTGATGCAAGCAGAAGATGCTGGAGCTGCAGGGAAGCTGAACCTGTATCCGGCATTCAAGTAAGTTCACATTGATAGTCCAAGGAGCGCGGCTTTAAGTTTTAAAGAAGATACAATGGGGCACCACAACACACACTACCTGCTCTTAAATCCTTCATCACTGCTGCCACGATTGGGTGTCATATTCCACTTTCCTCTAGTGCAGCCTGTCATCAAATACGCCACAGTACTGTGGGGAAACACAGCTGAAACCCATCTCCAACAGATTCAGAGTGTGCACCAAGAGATTTCCAACAGATAAACTCCACTAAATGGCTCATGTCCCTCTTCTGAGAGGCCACTTCAGTAAGTCCGCAATAACCTTCTACGAGAAGCTCTACCTCGCAGACAACCCACTGGTCTGAGAACTTCAGCAACGAATCCACAGACTCGCCAACACAAAGTGTCCTTCCAAACTTCGCGACTAGACCAATTTGCTCATATGATCACCACCTGTAAACTCACGTAACATCTAAGTTAGATATAAGTCCTCTAGTAGCATAAGCAGATAACCATTTCACCAACAAACAGCTAAAACGATTGCTGCTGTCCGACCAATGCAAAATATTTAGAAACTTTATAATAATTATCGTCCCCCTTCTGCAAAATGTAACATTTTTTATGTAATATAATATCATAACACACTTGTCGTAATTGCAAACGCAAGTGTATTTTCTGAAGTAAATAAATTAAAAACCTGGTACTATATTATTTTGTACTCTGAAACCAGCATTTTTATTATTTTGACTACCTTCTGAAACCTTATTCCCACTTTTGAGGACAGTTTCAGTTCAAAGGCTATCTGCTGCACTAGAAATTGAATGCTCTCTTTCATTTTTCACTGATAAGATTACAGCAACACCTCTTCCGTTTCCACAGAAGTAGATACCATTAGACTAGCTGCATCTGTATTTTAATGCATCCACTTAAACTGCCAATCCTGCCATTTGAGGGGTTATGACTTTTCCCACTCTATTAAATATGAAATTGTGTACATTAACAGACTTGGTCGGTCTTCACTGTATTCTAAGGGACATGCTGTTTTTAAAACTTGGAAATGTGGTCTATAATCAGCTGGTGCATTGAACTTGCTATAGGGAATCAAGCTGCTTGAAGGTAGCAGTTGTTTGTTCTGTATGTAAAGAAAATAAACACATAGCTTCATGTATTCTTATGAACAATGATGAGAATGATTCATGTGAAGATCCTGACCTTGTGCAAGGAGAACTGCATCACATTTCACATGTAGATTTCTCATTCAGGTTCTGTAAAACGTTTGTTGAAACTATATTTTAGGTTCTTTTCTGATATTTTTCATTTCCTGAACTGTTGTTGTGGTGGTATTTAGTATGAAGACTAGGGTGATGCAGCCGTACACACTATTGTGTCCTGTACGAGGCACTTCATCTCTGAGTAACTATTATAACCTTCAGGGTGACAATTACTGAACCATACGAAGAAAAAAACAAATTAGTTACAAACTACTGCGTGCACACACATTATTCAACATGTAAACATCATTACAGGCATTCAGATTTTGGTTATGACGTTCGATACATCTGTCATCATTGGTGATGATGTGGTGCAGATTAATAGCAAAGTTCTGCACAACCCACCAAAGTTTCTGCACACTGATGCTGTCGATGACCTCCTGAATGGCTGTTTTCAGCTCAGCAATGGTTTTGGGGTTGTCGCTGGACATGTCGCTTTAATATGGCCCCACAAAAAGGAGTCGCATGTGTCCAGATCCAGAGAATATGGCAGTCAATCAAGATCCATGCCAGTGGCCTCTGGGTACCCCAGAGACAGAATGTGGTCCCCAAAGTACCCCTCTAGTACATCAAACACACCTGTTTCGATGGGATCGAGCTCAGCCTTTAATGAACCACATCTTGTCGAAATTAGGGTCACTTTGGATAATGCGGATGAAATCATCTGCCAAAACCTTCACGTACCGTTTGGTAGTCACCATGTCATCAAGGAATATCACACTGTACATTTCATGATTGGACATTGCACATCACAGAGTCACCAGTCGGAGGTAGAGAGACTTCTCTATAATGAAATGCAGATTCGTGTTCTCCCAAATACTGTACCATGACATTTTCATGTGGTAATGGCCGACAGCAACAAGGCGCATGTGCATGCGTATAATACTTCCCACCATGCTCTGCGGCCAACCGTGCAATTGAACATAATAACGCAAACCGTTCAGAAGTTATGATTTTATTTCATATAGTTCAATGATTGTCACCCTGTACCTCCAACTGAAGTGGCTTAGTGTATTCATCTCTTGGTCTCCCTCTACAACTTTTAGCCCACTCATTTCCTTCCCGTACCAAATTGACTATTCCTTGATGTGTTGTATCACCTGAGCCCATCTTGTGACAAATTTATTTTTCCACCATTTCAATTCAGTATCTCATTTGATCTACCCACCTAATTCTCAGTTGTTGTTGTTGTTGTGGTCATCAGTCCTGAGTGGTTTGATGCAGCTCTCCATGCTACTCTATCCTGTGCAAGCTTCTTCATCTCCCAGTACTTACTGCAACCTACGTCCTTCTGAATCTGCTTAGTGTATTCATGTCTTAGTCTCCCTCTATGATTTTTACCCTCCACACTGCCCTCCAATGCTAAATTTGTGATCCCTTGATGCCTCAGAACATGACCTACCAACCGGTCCCTCCTTCTTGTCAAGTTGTGCCACAAACTCCTCTTCTCCCCAATTCAATTCAATATCTCCTCATTATTTATGTGATCTACCTATCTAATCTTCAGCATTCTTCTGTAGCACCACATTTTGAAAGCTTCTATTCTCTTCTTGTCCAAACTAGTTATCGTCCATATTTCACTTCCATACATGGCTACACTCCATACAAATACTTTCAGAAACGACTTCCTGACACTTAAATCTATACTCGATGGTAACTAATTTCTCTTCTTCAGAAACGCTTTACTTGCCATTGCAAGTCTACATTTTATATCCTCTCTACTTCGACCATCATCAGTTATTTTGCTCCCCAAATAGCAAAACTCCTCTACTACTTTAAGTGTCATTTCCTAATCTAATTCCCTGAGCATCACTCGACTTAATTCGACTACATTTCATTATCCTCATTTTGCTTATACCCTCCTTTCAAGACACTGTCCATTCCGTTCAACTGCTCTTCCAAGTCCTTTGCTGTGTCTGGCAGAATTACAATGTCATCGGCGAACCTCAAAGTTTTTATTTCTTCTCTGTGGATTTTAATACCTACTCCGAACTTTTCTTCTGTTTCCTTTACTGCTTGCTCAATATACAGATTGAATAACATCGGGGAGAGGCTACAAGCCTGTCTCACTCCCTTCCCAACCATTGCTTCCATTTCATGCCCCTCGACTCTTATAACTGCCATCTGGTTTCTGTACAAATTGTAAATAGCCTTTCGCTCCCTGTATTTTACCCCTGCCACCTTTAGAATTTGAAAGAGAGTATTCCAGTCAACATTGTCAAAAGCTTTCTCTAAGTCTACAAATGCTAGAAACGTAGGTTTGCCTTTCCTTAATCTTTCTTCTAACATAATTCTCAGTATTCACTACAATTCAAAAATATCTATTCTTTTCTTGTCTGAACTGCTTATCATCCAAATTTCACTCGCATAGAAGGCTACACTCCAGACAAATATTTTCAGAAAAAACACTTAACATTTTAATTTGTATTATAGGCAAACTAATTTCTCTTTTCAGAAACAATTTTCTTGCTATTGTCAGCCTGAATTTTACATCTACTCTACTTTGGCCATCATCAGTAAATATGCAGCCTAAATAGCAAAACTAACCTACTTTTAACATCTGAATTCCTAATCTAATTCCCTCAGTACTGCTGGATTTAATTCAACTGCATTCTATTGTCCTTGTTTTATTTTTGTTCATATTCATCTTACAGTACGTCTCATTCTTTGTTCTAGGTTAAAGAAAAAGAAATGAGTGTAAAACAGTCGTTTAAGGGCTACGTCTCAGAACGCCTCTCTCTCTCTCTCTCTCTCTCTCTCTCTCTCTCTCTCTCTCTCTCTCTCTCTCACACACACACACACACACACACACACACACACACACAGAGAGAGAGGGAAACATTCCACGTGGGAAAAATATATCTAGAAACAAAGATGATGAGACTTACCATACAAAAGCTCTGGCAGGTCAATACACACACACAAACAAACACAAACATACACACAAAATTCAAGCTTTTCCAACAAACGGTTGCTTCATCAGGAAAGAGGGAAGGAGAGGGAAAGACGAAAGGATGTGGGTTTTAAGGGAGAGGGTAAGGAGTAATTCCAATCCCGGGAACGGAAAGACTTACCTAAGGGGGAAAAAAGGACAGGTATACACTCGCGCACACACACACATATCCATCCACACATATACAGACACAAGCAGACATATTTAAAGACAAAGAGTTTGGGCAGAGATGTCAGTCGAGGCGGAAGTGAAGAGGCAAAGATGATGTTGAATGACAGGTGAGGTATGAGTGGCGGCAACTTGAAATTAGCGGAGATTGAGGCCTGGTGGGTAACGGGAAGAGAGGATATATAGAAGAGCAAGTTCCCATCTCCAGAGTTCGGATAGGTTGGTGTTGGTGGGAAGTATCCAGACAACCCGGACGGTGTAACACTGTGCCAAGATCTGCTGGCCGTGCACCAAGGCATGTTTAGCCACAGGGTGATCCTCATTACCAAAAAGTCTGCCTGTGTCCGTTCATGCAAATTGACAGTTTGTTGCTGGTCATTCGCACATAGAAGGCTTCACAGTGTAGGCATGTCAGTTAGTAAATCACGTGGGTGCTTTCACACGTGGCTCTGCCTTTGATTGTGTACACCTTCCGGGTAACAGGACTGGAGTAGGTGGTGGTAGGAGGGTGCATGGGACAGGTTTTACACCGGGGCGGTTACAAGGGTAAAAGCCAGGGGGTAGGGAAGGTGGTTTGGGGATTTCATAGGAATGAACCAAGAGGTTAAGAAGGTTACGTGGACTGCAGAAAGACACTCTTGGTGGAGTGGGGAGAATTTCATGAAGAATGGATCTCATTTCAGGGCAGGATTTGAGGAAGTCGTATCCCTGCTGGAGAGCCACATTCAGAGTCTGATCCAGTCCCAGAAAGTATCCTGTCACAAGTGGGGCACTTTTGGGGTTCTTCTGTGGGAGGTTCTGGGTTTGATGAGATGAGGAAGTGGCTCCAGCTATTTGCTTCTGTACCAGGTCGAGAGGGTAGTTGCGGGATGTGAAAGCTGTTTTCAGGTTATTGGTGTAATGGTTCAGGGATTCAGGACTGGAGCAGATTTGTTTGCCACGAAGACCTAAGCTGTAGGGAAGGGACCGTTCGATATGGAATGGGTGGCAGCTGTCATAATGGAGATACTGTTGTTTGTTAGTGGGTTTGGGGTGGACGGATGTGTGAAGCTGGCCATTGGACAGATGGAGGCCAACGTCGAGGAAAGTGGCATGGGATTTGGAGTAGGACCAGGTGAATCTGATGGAACCAAAGGAGTTGAGGTTGGAGAGGAAATTCTGGAGTTTTTCTTCACTGAATCCAGATCACGAAGATGTCATCAATAAATCTGTACCAAACTTTGGGTTGGCAGGCTTGGGTAACCAAGAAGGCTTCCTCTAAGCGACCCATAAATAGGTTTGCGTATGAGGGGGCCGTCCTGGTACCCATGGCTGTTTCCTTTAATTGTTGGTATGTCTGGCCTTCGAAAGTGAAGAAGTTGTGGGTTAATCAGGAAAGAGGTTGTAGGTAGGGTAGCAGGTGATCGGCGTGCAAGCAAGTGCTCCATCCCAGTGAGGCCCTGGACGTGCGGGATAGACCTCCTCCGGTCCTGTAACCCGGAAGGTGTACACGATCAAAGGCAGAGCCACATTTGAAAGCACCCACGTGATTTACCAACTGACCTGCCTACACTGTGAAGCCTTCTATGTGGGAATGACCAGCAACAAACTGTCCATTTGCATGAACGGACACAGGCAGACAGTATTTGTTGGTAATGAGGATCACTCTGTGGCTAAACATGCCTTGGTGCGCGGCCAGCACATCTTGGCACAGTGTTACACCGTCCGGGTTATCTGGATACTTCCCACTGACACCAACCTATCAGAACTCCGGAGATGGGAACTTGCCCTTCAGTGTATCCTCTCTTCCCGTTACCCACCAGGCCTCAACCTCCACTAATTTCAAGTTGCCACCGCTCGTACCTCACCTGTCATTCAACAACGTCTTTGCCTCTGTACCACCTCCTCGACTGACATCTTTGCCCAACCTCTTTGCATTTACGTGTTTGCCTGTGTCTGTATATGTGCTGATGGATGTGTGTGTGTGTGTGTGTGTGTGTGTGTGTACCTGTCCCTTTTTCCCCCTAAGGTAAGTCTTTCCGCTCCTGGGATTGGAATGACTCCTTACCCTCTCCCTTAAAACCCACATCCTTTCGTCTTTCCCTCTTTCCTGATGAAGCAACCTTGGGTTGCGAAAGCTTGAAATTTGTGTGTGTTTTTTATTGTCTCTATCAACATACCAACGCTTTCGTTTGGTAAGTTACAGCATCTCTGTATATTCTCCTTCTTCTTCGCGGATGGATCACTTAGGACCACGCGTAATCAACATTTGTTGGCCTTCCTTTTCGCCGTTTTCCTCCATAAACAACGAATGGGCTAGCTTTCATTGCGTAGACCATGTATGTCTGTTAGTTTTTCTCTCTTCCTCAAAACCTCGTGTGTTTGCGATTTTTTCTGATTTCATTTCTATCATGTAGATTTGGAGACCCTAATTCTCTCAGGTCTTTTTCCGTCTGTTTGTACCTGTTCATAGTTTTGTTCTTTAAAAATGTATGGATTTTGTGCGTTAACCTGCTTGAGTCCATTCTTTCTAAGTGCCCCATGAACTGGATTCTTCTCATGCGCATTGTGTCTGTTATTTTGGAGATATTTTTATATATTTCTGCATTGAGTTTTGGGTAATGTATCCCATCTTTAGTTCTTGGTCCTAGGATTTTCCTCATTATCTTACGTTCTTTCACTTCTAATTCCTCTTTTAGTGTTCTGTGTTGAAGGTTTAGTGTCCCAGATGCGTAGAGAGCTTCGGGTCTATTTACTGTTGTATAGTGTCGTATTTTGCAGTTCCACGAGAGACTTTTTGTTGTAAATGTTTTTTGTTAACTGAAACGCCATCTCCATTTTCTGGACTCTTGATCTGACAGATTTCTTTTCATTACAATTTTCTGCAATCCATTCACCTAAATATTTAAATTCTTTTACTCGAGAGATGTAGTTATTACCAATTTTGAGATCAGAAGGTGCATCTTTGATGTCAGTCATAAATTTTGTTTTTTCAAATGAAATTTGTAATCCTATTTTAGCTGCCTGTTCTTGTAATAATTCTAGCTGTTTCTGTGCATCGGTAATGTCTTGTGCGATCAGTGCCATGTCATCAGCAAATGCTAAACAGTCTAATTCTATGCCCTTATGACTTGGTCCCAGTCTGTGTGCTGGTGCACCTGCTTTTCTCCATTCTCTAACAACTTTTTCAAGAGCACAATTGAAGAGCACTGAGGACAGTACATCCCCTTGTCGTACTCCTGTGTCTATTTCAAATTCTGTGCTCGATTCTCCCATAAATTTTACTTTGGATTTGGTCTCCGTGAGTGTTTCTTTTATGATGTTTGTTTTTTGATCTAGTCCAAATTCTGCTAATACTTCAAAAAGGGATTCTCGGTCTATACTGTCATATGCCTTTTTAAAGTCAACGAACATGATGACATAACTTTTGTTTGAAGTATGTAAATATTTCATCGAGTTTTTCAAGTTAAGGATTTGTTCTACGCATGATTGACTTTTTCTGAACCCACCTTGGTATTCGCCTAGTTTTGAATCCAGCTGAGGTTCTGCGCGGTTTAGTAGGGCTTTAGACAGAATTTTGTCTGTTACTGACAATAAAGAGATTCCACGATAGTTGTTGGGGTCTGTTTTACTTCCTTTTTTGTACAGAGAATGTATGATTGCAGTCTTCCAATCTGTGGGGATTTTTTCAGTTTTCCAGATTTCATGTATAATTTCTTTGAGTTTTGCAATAAGATTTTCTCCTGCATTTTTCCATAATTCTGCGATGATTTGGTCTTCTCCTGATGCTTTGTTATTTTTCAGTGACTGAATTATCTCTTTAATCTCTTGTAAACTTGGTGGCTTTGAGTCTGGGTTTCGTTGTGTACGATGGAACTCAAATTTTTCTGCAGGCTTTCACAATTAAGTAATTTAGAAAAGTATTTTGCAAGAATTTCAGTTTTCGGTGTTGGTATGAGCAATTTCCCCATGGTCATTTTTGAACTGGAGTGATGGAGGAGAGTACTTTGTTAATTTTTGTTTGAATGCTCTGTAGAAATTTCAGGAATTGTTTTTCTTGAAATCATTTTCTATGTCTTGCAATTTTTTTTGTTAGTGTTGTTTACGGACTGTTCATATTGCTCTTGTGACTGTTTTCCTGGTATCTTTGAGATCTTCCAGGGTCTTTTGATTTTTGTTGCACAACCAATTTTGCCACACCTGTTGTCTGAGATTTATCAGTTGGTCACACTCATCTGTCCACCATGGGTGTTTACGTGTTCTTGTTTGCGGTGCTACAGTTTCAGCTGCATTTAAAAGTCCTGCTTGCAGTTGTTGCCTATTTTGTGGTTTTAAATTTTGCGTTTCTTTTGTAAATTGTTCATTGCCATTTATCTTTTGTACATCATATTTACGGTGTGGAGATTTCTTAGTGAATTTTCTTTTTTCTGGAATGACATCTAGGGAGAATTTTGTTGGGTAATGGTCGGAATCTAGGTCTAGTCCATTAAGGACTTTAAGTTTCATGATTTCTACTGTATTTACACGGGAGATCATTACATGATCCAACTGATATTCACCTAGTAATGGATTAGGTGAGATCCAAGTTTTCGTTTTCGAGGCTCTTTTCTTGAAAAATAGGTCATATTTTTCTGTGAGACAATAGCATGTAATAATTTAGAGAGATGGTTTTAGGATGTTAGTTTTCAATTATTGGAAGTGTTAGGACTAGAAGTGTAATAAAGAGTTATTTTGGTTTTAATAAACTTTTATTTTTTGAAACACTAACTAAATAAATAAATAAATAATGATCATAGTTAAGTTGGTATTTGATTTTTGTAAATAAATATTTATCACAGCTAAATGTTTTTATTGCAGGAGCTGGACTCCAGTTTACAGAAACGGATTTTCCAATCAATTTCTGTAAATTGGAATCCAGCTCCTGTAATGAAATGAATTTACGGTTTAGGGCCCTTGATATTCTTCTGCATTCTCTCAACAATTTCAAATAATTCTTGTAAACTGGAGTCCCGCTCCTGCAATAAAAAGAATAATGTATTAATGAGTAGGAGTGATGGTGACAACAATTGAGATAAGCAAAGCTGCCATCTTTCTGATGACCTGCCAACACAATCTGAAACAGAAGTCAAATGGTGTACACTTAAACAGTGAAATGATTAACATTAAATTTAATCTAGAAAGAAGCCCCCATCTACTGATCATCACAAATTGTAGCCTTTGAGACAAATGACTGTTACTAACAGTTCATGTGGTCAAATGGCAATGTTGACAGATGTTGGTGTAGGGGACCTGGTAGCAGGGACTTTTACTCTAGCAGCAGCAGCAGCAGCAGCAGCAGCAGCAGCAATAACAAACAAAAAAACTGCAACGACTTGAACACTGAAAGTTTGTTTTTATTGAACAACATAATAACCAGTCAGTACGTAAACACTTACAATCTGAACAAAGTACTTGTGAGGTGATTAATGGCTGATGGCACATTCTCCTTTTAAATTTTTAAGTGGATTGCAGCTATGCTAATGGAAAAACACAATCTCACATCAGCCACAATCAGATTGTAATACACCCCCCCCCCCCCTATTTTGCACTCTTAGAACTATCACTGCACCCTTCCAGATGTGTAATTTTTTCCAACAGCTTTCCAAAATGCCTTCTTTTCTGGCTGTAGCATGGATAACAGCTGTAGTGGCATTCACCATTTACTTCCCTATCTCACTACTAGTCACTTGATTCAATGCTACCACAAGACATTTTCAACTCTGCAGATGGTAAGCTTTTTGTTGTTTGCAGAAACCATTTTATATGTATCCATGCACATAGCATACCAGCATTGAAATGCCAATGATGAAGAGGTAGCCTAACAATTTCATACCCATGTCTTTTAGCAATTTCACTGATTATTAATGCAGTTTAAAGCAATACAGACTTTTCAAATAATCTCAGAGATCTGCATCCAACCTGTTCAGCCACTGAATAATTTACTGTTTACTTGTTGCCAATGTTGGTGTCTTGTCTATAACAAAAGAATGATAAAGGCCATTATCCACGACAATGACTGATGGTCTTGCGAGATTTGTCATAACGTTTGTTTCAAACCATTCCTGAAAGCTACAACATTGATCTCGCTCCTAATGCCAACTGCTTGTCTTTTGTGAACAAAACACTAACATGAAGTTTAATCAACATACCAGCATCGCACCCCTTGGAGGGTACCACAGCTTCAACCTCTATGTAATATGTATGCGTTATGAAAGACTGACATTAACCCAAGCCACACAATACTGAGTGCCACATCCTTCATCTTCTGCACAATTACACATCACGAGGCAATGACATCCATCCTTACCAGTAATATTTCTGTCCACTAATACACGAGTCACTGAAGCCTGGGTCATACAGCACTCCCCTTGAAAGTATTCGGGTCTTGCTGAAACATTCTCAAATATGTCTACTGTTCTGAAAGTCGTCAAAAACAGCACAAGGAACACTGTAGTGCAACAGCAATAATAAATTGTGACACTACCAAAAGACTATTTTATAACTGCATTTTCAGCAAGCAAATGAGATGTACTTACCAGATGTGCACAATGTAACTCAAATCACAACTTAAAAGGTAACTACAACTAAAACAAAGGAACTGAAAGGGAAAAAAATCCTGTTTCTGATGAAAAATTTGGCATATAAAGCAACAACAATTAATAAACCACACTTCAGATAACATGGGGCCTGAAGATGGATGTTGTGTGGGAAAGTGTATGGAAGACACACGATCATTCCTCCTAAGGTAGAACACTTTCATAGTGGCAAAGATTTTTGTTAAGGAAATTATGTACATTTAAAGTATTATTTCACTGATTTTATACTATA